>NC_031998.1:4896165-4903356 GCF_001879085.1 Nicotiana attenuata
GGAATGGATTGTGTTTTACTATGAGGTACACGGTTGATTATTCGGTTAGCTGTAAGTATAGCTTCCCTCCACAAGTTCTGTGGTAAGCCAGAACTTCTTAGCAATACATTCATCATCTCCTTCAACGTTCGATTCTTCCTCTCCGCAATTCCACTAGATTGTGGAGAGTAAGGGGCAGTTGTTTGGTGAATAATGCCATTTTCCAAACATAATTCTTCAAAAGGAGATTCATATTCGCCACCCCTATCACTTCTTATCATTTTGATCTTTTTGTTTAGTTGTGTTTCAACTTCAATCTTGTATTGCTTGAAAGCATCAATTGCCTCATCTTTACTATTAAGTAAATAAACATAGCAGTATCTCGTGCTATCGTCAATAAAAGTAATAAAATACTTTTTCCCACCGCGAGATGTTGTTGACTTCATGTCGCAAATATCTGTGTGAATTAAGTCTAAAGGACTTGAATTCCTTTCAACGGACTTATAAGGATGCTTAGCATACTTTGATTCCACACATATTTGACATTTGGAATTAATGCAATCAAATTTTGGCAATACTTCTAGATTTATCATCTTTCGCAATGTTTTGAAGTTTACGTGACCTAAACGCGAATGCCATAAAGTGTTTGACTCAAGCAAGTAAGAAGAAGCATTCACTTTATTGATAGGAACTGCTATTACATTTAGCTTAAAAAGGCCCTCATTTAGGTAACCTTTTCCTACATACAAATCGTTCTTACTTAGTACAACACTATTAGAAACAAAAATACATTTGAATCCATTCTTGACAAGAAGTGAAGTCGACACAAGATTCTTGCGAATTTCTGGAACATGGAGGACTTGGTTTAGACTCACTATTTTTCCCGACATCATCTTCAACGCAATCTTGCCAACTCCTTCAACTTTGGCCGTAGATGAATTTCCCATGAAGATTGTCTCGTCGGGACCTGCGGGGGCATAAGAAGAAAATAACTCCTTGTTAGCACAAACATGGCGGGTGGCTCCAGAATCTATCCACCATTCTTTCGGATTTCCTACCAAGTTGCATTCAGACAACATGGCACACAAGTCTTCCATTTCATCTTCAACCATGTTGGCTTGATTCTTTTTCTTCTTATCATTCTTTGGCGCACGACAATCCACTGCCTTATGCCCAGTTTTTCCACAGTTGCGGCAATTACCCTTGAACTTCTTCTTGCTTGGGTAATTCTTTGGTCCAGAAGCTTTCTTCCTCTTCTTATTTTGTGGTGCCTCCTCAACAATGTTTGCCCCTATTATTGTCGAGTGTCCACGTGACTTCTTTTCAGCATTTTTGTTGTCCCCTTCTATCCTCAAACGAACAATCAAGTCTTCTAGTGTCATTTCCTTCCGTTTGTGTTTAAGATAGTTCTTAAAATCCTTCCACAGCGGAGGTAACTTCTCAATGAAAGCAGCGACTTGAAAGGCCTCATTTATGACCATACCTTCAATAACAAATTCATTATTAATAATAAGATAAATCTTATTAATAAAATTATTGATTTGGGTCATACCTTCAGCAAGGAGGTCATGTACAATGACTTGTAGTTCTTGGACTTGAGTTATGACCGACCTAGTGTCAATCATCTTGAAATCCAAGAACCTTGCAGCCACGAACTTCTTAAGTTCGGCATCCTCAGTCTTGTACTTCTTCTCAAGCGCATTCCATAACGCTTTTGAAGTTTCCATGATACTATAGACATTGTACAAGCCATCTTCCAAACAACTCAAAATGTAATTTTTGCACAGGAAATCAGAATGTTTCCATGCTTCAGTTACAACAAGTCGTTCATCATCCGGAGTATTTTCAGCCATGACCGGAGGATCCTCCTTGATGAAACGTTGCAAACTCAACGTAGTAAGATAGAAGAGCATCTTCATTTGCCAGCATTTGAAGTCAATACCGGAAAACTTTTCGGGTTTTTCTGCCGGTGCCATAGCATGAGCAGGAGTAGAACGGCTTGACGAGGCAGCAGCACTTGTAACAGTAGCACCCGTTCCCGCAACACTTCCATTAGTTTGGTTTTCATTCGTCATATTTCTGTAAAGTTGAAAACAATATAGAACTTTGTTAAATCAGTGAAGTTTTGATATCTTCAAACTGAATATCAAACCAAACATACAACACGTAACAGTGGTGAAGTTTTTATATACTTCAAACCCGTACGTTTATTATTCCGGCAAAGTTTTTATGTACTTTAAACCGGACAGAAAGAATTATTGGAGTGGAAAGCAACAAGGCTTTAGTCTCCAAAACAGTATACAAAATATGAATAACAGTTTAATATATGTTTCAACACAGAAACGTTAGTTTAAAATTCCTTAAGCTTGTGAGCGTTACTGTGTTAAACCAAAAAATCAGAAAAAACTGTTAGAAAAATAAAAGAAACTGGAAAAACAGAAGAGTTTAAGAAATATTCCGAGTCCACAATTTTCTTGTGTGTCCTTAAGGAATTTTAACCCCCTCACACGTTGCCAAGGTAATGGATTAAATCCTCCCAGGATAAACGGAATAAACCTTCCCGGGCCCTACGGGCGGGCATTTCCCGCAACGCAAGCACCATTGTTCGACACCACCCGAGAAGCAAAAGATTCGTCAGTCGCAACAGTGGCAATACAAACTGCAGGATACCAACGAACTCAAAGAACGGAGCAAAATTACACTTACGAATTTGAGAGAGAGAGACTGCGAATTAGGATGCAGTATATTCAGAAAGAAAGAAGTTCTGGAGTGTTTTTCGTGTGTAGAAAATGGAGCCTTGCCTCAGAATTTATAGGCAATTATCAGAAGAGTTGTCTGGAAAAGGTGCCTTTTCAGAAGAATACGCTGCCTGCCGCGGTTCTACCGCGGTCAGAGGGGCTTTCTGAACCTGCCTGCCGCGGCAGAGCCGCGGCCAGAGAGGCCCTCTGAACCTTCAGCAGGGTTCTGGTGTATTTTCAGTAGTGATTTGGCATTTAATTAATTATTAAATAAATTTTGTCCAAATCCGAAGCCGAAGCCGAGCCGAGCGAGCGAGCGACGACGGCGCGAGGGTTCATTCTCTTCAACTCCTTTTAAGAGCTTTAAGAAGTGATTCTATATATAAGCATACAAATGTGGTTGTCCCTCACCAATGAGGGACAAAGTGCAAGACAAAAGTTCACTTCTTCAAATTTTCAATTTCCCTCCATTTTATTTCCCTCCATTTCCAATTCACACTTCTTCTACTTTAAAGCCCAATGGCTTAAAGTCCAACAGACCAAACATGTGACATTGCATCCATGTCAGCACGATTGGCGAACACGTTCAACAGAAAGTGTTTATTAGTGTTCACTCCGTCAAGTTGAAGTGTTCAAATAGGAAAAATATAAGTTCATGTATCGGCTTTACAAACCGGTACAAGCTTAAGTGGCTAGGAAGCCATTACGCCAAACTGAGTCCCCCTCAAACGTTCACAAAAAAATAAAATTTGTTATTTGAAAAGTAAGAAAGATTATATGCTACAACAACAACAATACCAATATCCCAATTAAATTTTACAAGTAGGGTCTGGGGAGGATAGTGTGTATGCAGATCTTACCCCTGCTCCGGAGAAGTAGAGAGGCTGTTTCCGAATTCCGATAGACCCTCGGCACAATAAAATGAAAACGAGAAAGTGTAAACAAATTATCTTGCTAGAATGAATTAAAACACATTTATGTTGTCAAAATGTCTTATTATTAGTGTATTTTTAACTATATAATAAGTAAAGGTCCTCTTGAATGACGAAGGGCATTGCCGTAAATACAAGCTTCTTTGTGGCTAAACTCTAAACGTGTCTTTCAGCCGTGAAAAATAAATACCTGTCTCACTACAAGTCATACTCTTTTACACACTTTAGTTCCCGCACCTTTTCTCTCTTATTTCCAAATTTCTATCACTGAATTTTTTCAAAGTTTATTCATTTGTAGAATTCTTGAGAAGGTTGTCCGTTTGTCTAATTCGTCTCTGGTATAAGCTCTCAGCTGTGATACGTTTTTTCTCCAATTAATTTTTTTTTGTTTGACTTATTTGTGGAAAAACGTTTGCTAGATTCTTAAATGTGTATCACTCTATCAGTATTTTTATCTGAAATTCACGTGCATGTCTAGATAGATAATCCAATGAGTAATTTTGTATAACTCTTATTTGATTTCTCTTTTGATTGTGTTTGCTTGAGAAATTGCTGACCAAAATCCTCTAATGGCATTTGTCAGTATTCGCTTTGGTTACAAACTAAATACTGCCAAATTAATCCATTTTACAGAAAATTTATAGTGATTATGGGTAAATTGGTAGTTGACATTACTCTAGAAACACTAATACTGTGATGAATTTATCTATGCAAAGGGCAGCCTTGTTCTGTTTTTATCGACTGTTGATTCCTATCTCACTTTTATTTTGAATTTCGATCATATCGCCGCAAAGCACCAAAGGATCTTCGTCGGCGATTGTCTTCGATCAACTGTTGTACCGCATTATTGCTTAAAATTGTTTGATTTCTTCGATCTATTGTTTGATTCTGTCCTCTTTTTGTCACGACCCTAGTTCACCAACCGTGAACATGTCATGACGGCACCTGGTCCCCATGACCAGGTAAGCCTAACATTGCGGAAATATAGTAATTGCGGAAAAATAGAGAGAATCAAATCAAATATCTAAAGGGAACTGTACTGAATGCCGCTTGGCAAGTACAACTCAATATCACAAGTCTAAAACAATTCCCAAAACCCGAAAACTCACGGGCAACACAGGCTACAGAAGTGTATAGTAAAGGTTCCAAACTCCAGAATTTCTAACAACCGAAAGAAGGAAAACTAAGTACTAAAGATAGAATAAGAGGGAGACTCGTCGGTCTGCGGACGCAGCAGATCTACCTCGAGTCTCTGTAGTCCTCCTGCCTCACTGATAGTGCGCCTGAGTAGAGGTACCTGGATGATCTGCACATGAAAAAAACATGCGCAGGAAGGGCATGAGTACACCACAGCGGTACTCAGTAAGTGCCAAGCCTAACCTCAGTTGGGTAGTGACGAGGAAGGTCAGGGCCATACTGAGACAAAAAATAGTAATAACAATAATTAACAGTATGATAATCTGACAGAAATAATAAATACATCAGTGATATAAGACAGATTAAGCAAGGCAATAGCAAATACACAAGAACGGAACAACCACAGAATAAGTACAGCTCAACACCAATGGTAACAATGAGGATCTCCCAGGATACCGTCCTGTAGTCATTTTCTCAACTGTCCAGTGGATCTCCCGGGATACCGTCCCGTAGTCCATCATATGTGTATATCCGAAGGATCTCCCGGGATACCGTCCCGTAGTCCAACTATCAATGTGCAGGGGGATCTATCGGGAATCTAACCCGCAGTCCCAAAGTAAAAGTGCAGGGGGATCTACCGGGAATCGAACCCGTAGTCCCAAAGTAAACAAACAAGGGGGGGGGGGGAGCTACCGGAATCCCACATCCGTAGTCCCAATGTAAATGCGCAATCACAACCAGAAGGTACACGGAAACGAAGTACAAAAGACAAGCAACAGGTAGTACTGGCCTAGCATGCTTCACGTAGTACAGTTAAGGCAACTTAAGCAATTAGGCAAGTTAAATCAACTAAACATGCTTTCCTAATCTAGCACAAGATATAATTGCAAGTAGAATAAAGCAAATATGAAAGGAATTCAATCTCAATATCTTAAGAAAAACCGGATTTCCAACAATTGGCTCAAGTACACGCCCGTCACCTCGCGTACAAGACACTCAAATCAAGAAATATCAAATCCTAAGGGGAAAGGTCCCCCACACTAGGTTAGACAAGCCACTTACCTCGAATCGGCACCAAAATCAACTCGAAATCACACTTTTGCCACGACTATCCGACTCCAAGTGGCCCAAATCTATTCAATTCAATTACATATCGTAAGTAATATTGCAAACAACTGATTCCACTATTAAATTTAAAGCTAGAACGCGAAAATAGGTAAAATGACCAAAACGCCTCTCAGACCAACGTCTCGGAATTGAATAATTTTCACATTTTCAGAACCCTCGTACTCTCACGAGTCTAACCATATAAAAATCTCCCAAATCGGAGGTTAATTGCCCACTCAAAACTCAATAATTCGGTCTATGAAGTTCTTCCATTTTTTCCCCAATTTTTGACCTTGAATTCAAATTCTAATGGTGGTCTTCACTTCAACTCCCACTCAGAATCGCCTTAAACCGAGCTCTCAATTGATTTTTGTAACTTATGAACTCAAACCCTCGAAATTTCTATTTCTGCCGAGGGATTTTCGCTTCTGCGGACAAGGGACCGCTTCTGCGGTCCCGCTTATGCGGAAAGTGAGCCGCTTCTGCGACTCTTACTAAACGACCACATCCGCTTCTGCGGTCCAGTCAACCGCTTATGCGGTTCCACTTATGCGGATTATCCACCGTTTCTGCGGTTCCAACTAAAAGCCAAACGGCCACATCTCCGGCTATTTTCTCGCAGATGCGAGGCCGCTCCTGCGGAATTTCCTCCGCATCTGCGACGCCTGGAAACTCTGCCCCAAACTGCTTCTGCGATGGTCCAGCCGCTTATGCGGCTCCACTTCTGCGGTTCCCAAGCCGCAGAAGCGAAAATACCAGAAGATGAAAAGAACCAGCTGCTGCAACACTTCAAAAATCTCCCCGTTAACCACCCGAAATCATCCCGAGGCCCCCGGGACCTCAACCAAAAGCACCAATACCACCTAATACCTTATTCAAACTTATACCAATCCTTAAAACACCTAAGACAACACCGAAAGTCCGATTAAATCAAAGATTCAAGCCTAAGAACTTCAAATTCCAACAAAACACACTTTCGATCAAAAACCAAACCAAACCTCGCTCGAATGACCTGAAATTTTGCACACACATCCAAAATGACATGACGGAGCTACTGCAACTTCCGGAATTCCAATCCGACCCTCGGATCAAAAACTCACTATCGGGCCGGAAACTTCAAAAATTCAAACTTCGGCATTTCAAGCCTAAATGAGCTACGAGCCTCCAAAATACATTCCGAACACGCTCCCAACCCCGAAACCACCTAACGGAGCTAACGGAACCATCAGATTTCCATTCTGAGGTCTTCTTCACACTGTTCCGATTACGGACCATTTTTCAATTCTTAAGCTCTCATT
>NC_031998.1:4903456-4904366 GCF_001879085.1 Nicotiana attenuata
GTTTTGGGACAATTAGTCCCTAAATGAGAGCTTAAGTGTTGAAAGATGGTCCGTAATCGGAGCAGTGTGAAGACGACCTCGGAATGGAAATCCGATGGTTCCGTTAGCTCCGTTAGGTGATTTCGGGGTTGGGAGCGTGTTCGGAATGTATTTTGGAGGCTCGTAGCTCCTTTAGGCTTGAAATGCCGAAGTTTGAATTTTTGAAGTTTCCGGTCCGATAGTGAGTTTTTGATCCGAGGGTCGGATTGGGATTCCGGAAGTTGCAGTAGCTCCGTCATGTCATTTGGGATGTGTGTGCAAAATTTCAGGTCATTCGGGCGAGGTTTGGTTAGGTTTTTGATCGAAAGTGTGTTTTGTTGGAATTTGAAGTTCTTAGGCTTGAATCCTTGATTAATTCGTGTTTCCGGCGTTGTTTTAGGTGGTTTAAGGTTTGGTACAAGTTTGAATGATGTTATGGGACATGTCCGTAGGTTTGGTTGAGGTCCCAGGTGCCTCGGGTGTGTTTCGGATGCTCAACGGAGCATTTTGGAGTTTCAAAGTGTTGCAGAAAATCCTTCAGCTGTGCAGGTCCCAATTCCTTCTTCGCGTTCGCGTCCTCCTCTACGCGTTCGCGTAGAGTAATTCTGGAGGATGACAAGTTTCTTCATTGCGTTCGCGATTACTGCTCCGCGATCGCGTAGCTTCACACGTTTCTTAACCGCGTTCGCGTCAGGGCTGTCGCGTTCGCATAGACTTATTGGACTCCAAGGGCTGGGCTTGATTTTCATTTAATGTGTTCGCATGACCTATGTCGCGTTCGCGTAGCTCACTGAACCCAGGCCTTCGCGTTCGCATCCATTCCTTCGCGATCGCGAAGGGCATTTTTGGTCCCTTTATATTTTCCTTCTTCGCGAACGCGTGCTGCCTTTCG
>NC_031998.1:4905770-4943806 GCF_001879085.1 Nicotiana attenuata
AGGGAGATCGTCCGTTTGCATGGTATTCCAGTTTCTATCATTTCAGACAGAGGTACTCAGTTTACATCGCGGTTCTGGAGAGCCGTGCAGCAGGAGTTAGGCACTCGGGTGGAGTTGAGCACAGCATTTCACCCCCAGACGGATGGACAGTCCGAGCGCACTATTCAGATTCTTGAGGATATGCTCCGTGCGTGTGTGATCGAGTTTGGAGGGTCATGGGATCATTTCTTGCCATTGGCGGAGTTTGCTTATAACAACAGTTATCAGTCCAGCATTCAGATGGCATCGTATGAGGCTTTATATGGTAGGAGGTGTAGATCTCCGGTGGGTTGGTTTGAGCCGGGTGAGGCCAGGCTATTGGGCACAAAGATGGTTCAGGATGCATTGGAGAAAGTTAAGGTGATTCAGGATAGACTCCGTACAGCCCAATCTAGACAGAAGAGTTACGCAGACAGGAAGGTTCGTGATGTTTCATATATGGTTGGTGAGCGGGTTCTGCTTCGGGTCTCGCCTATGAAGGGCGTCATGAGGTTTGGAAAGAAAGGGAAGCTGAGTCCGAGGTTTGTTGGCCCTTTTGAGATCTTGAGGCGAGTTGGGGAGGTTGCTTATGAGCTTGCCTTACCTCCCATCTTGGCCGGAGTTCATCCGGTATTTCATGTTTCGATGCTTTGGAGGTATCACGGTGATCCGTCGCACGTGTTGGATTTCATTTCAGTCCAGTTGGACAAGGATCTATCCTATGTTGAGGAGCCAGTGGATATTTTGGGCAGGCAGATCAGAAAGTTGAGGTCAAAGAACATAGCTTCAGTAAAGGTTCAGTGGTGGGGTCAGCCGGCCGAGGAGGCGACTTGGGAGACCGAGCAGGATATGCGCAGCCAGTACCCTCATCTTTTCACTACTTCAGGTATGTTCTCTATGCTCGTTCGAGGACGAACGAATGTTTAAGTGTAGGAGGATGTAACGACCCGGCCGGTCGTTTTTGGAATTTACGCCCCGATTCCCCATTTACCGCTTCCCCTAAGTTCATTTATGCTATTTTGGTATGCCGGGTAGGATTCGGAGTGTTTTGGGACAATTAGTCCCTAAATGAGAGCTTAAGTGTTGAAAGATGGTCCGTAATCGGAGCAGTGTGAAGACGACCTCGGAATGGAAATCCGATGGTTCCGTTAGCTCCGTTAGGTGATTTCGGGGTTGGGAGCGTGTTCGGAATGTATTTTGGAGGTTCGTAGCTCATTTAGGCTTGAAATGCCGAAGTTCGAATTTTTGAAGTTTCCGGTCCGATAGTGAGTTTTTGATCCGAGGTTCGGAATGGAATTCTGGAAGTTGCAGTAGCTCCGTCATGTCATTTGGGATGTGTGTGCAAAATTTCAGGTCAATCGGACGTGTTTTGGTTAGGTTTTTGATCGGAAGCGTGTTTTGTTGAAAATTGAAGTTCTTAGGCTCAAATCCTTGTTTAATTCGGGTTTCCGGCGTTGTTTTAGGTGGTTTAAGGATTGGTACAAGTTTGAATGATGTTATGGGACATGTCCGTAGGTTTGGTTGAGGTCCCAGGTGCCTCGGGTGTGTTTCGGATGCTCAACGGAGCATTTTGGAGTTTCAAAGTGTTGCAGAAAATCCTTCAGCTGTGCAGGTCCCAATTCCTTCTTCGCGTTCGCGGTAACATCCACTCGTTCGCGTAGCTTTGGCCTTCTTCCTCTTCGCGTTCGCGTCCTCCTCTACGCGTTCGCATAGAGTATTTCTGGAGGATGACAAGTTTCTTCATTGCGTTCGCGATTAGTGCTCCGCGATCGCGTAGCTTCACACGTTTCTTAACCGCGTTCGCGTCAGGGCTGTCGCGTTCGCATAGACTTATTGGACTCCAAGGGCTGGGCTTGATTTTCATTCAATGCGTTGGCATGACCTATGTCGCGTTCGCGTAGTTCACTGAACCCAGGCCTTCGCGTTCGCATCCATTCCTTCGCGATCGCGAAGGGCATTTTTGGTCCCTTTATATTTTCCTTCTTCGCGAATGCATGCTGCCTTTCGCGTTCGCGATGCTTTAGACCCCTGAACAGTACTTAACATTTCAAAAACGAGGTTTTGCCATTTTTATCAAAACTCAAGGTTTGGAGCTCGGATTTGGGAGCAATTTCAAGAGTTTTTCAAGGGCAATCACTGGGTAACGATTCTCTACTCTCCTATGACTAAAACCCATTAATCTAATCGCAAATTCACCCTTTAATTTCGTATTTTTGAATGGAAAGTGCGTAAACTTCTTAGACCTAACTATGGGGTTTTGAGGGGGCATTTGACCTCCGATTTGGGAGATTTTTATATGGTTAGACTCGCGACAGTACGAGGGTTCTAAAAACGTAAAAATTATTCAATTCCGGGGCGTTGGCCTGGAGGGCATTTTGGTCATTTTACCTAATTTTACGCCGTAGCTTTGAATTTATTAGCAAAACCAGGTGTTTGCAATGTTATTTACAATATGTAATTGAATTGAATAGATTTTAGCCATTTGGAGTCGGATACTCGTGGCAAGAACGTGATTTCTAGTTGATATTGAGTCGGTTCGAGGTAAGTGGCTTGTCTAACTTTGTGTTGGGGACCTATTCCCTTAGGATATGATCTTGAATATTTGAATGCCCCGTACGTAAGGTGACGAGCGCGTACTTGAGCTAATTGTTGTAAATCCGTTTCTACTTGAAGTATTTAAATTGAGCTTTCTTGTTTACTTGTCCATTTTAACTGTAAGTTTGTACCTGTGCTAGCTTAGAGACTCATGTTTAGTTGGCTTACCTGCTTATTTGCTTTAACTGTGCTATTTGTACTCTGTGAAGCATGTTAGGCTATAATTACTACTTTGTGTCCTGATTTTTAGCATTGTTCCGAGATTTAGAAATCGTTGTTGTTGTGTGTTTAATTTGGGACTACGGGACGGCTTTCCGGGAGATCCCCTGTACTTGAGATATTCTGGACTGAGGGTGCGGGATACCATGAGATCCCTGGCACATGTGTTTCTATATATATATTGGGATACCAAGAGATCCCCGGTTTACTTATTGAGGATACCAAGAGATCCTCGGGATACCAAGAGATCCCCGACTTACTTATTGAGGATACTAAGAGATCCTCGAGATACCGAGAGATCCCTAGTGTTGATGATGAGGATACCAAGAGATCCTCGGGATACTAAGAGATCCCCCGGCTACTATTCCTTGTGAGGGCAGTTTTCCGTGTATTGTTACCTTTGCTTTCTATTACTGTTCTTCCTTATTTACCTGGTTTAGATTCTCGCTGTAGACTTTATTTAAACTATTTCTGTTATCCATTATTTATTATGCTATCTCAGTAGGGCCCTGACCTTCCTCGTCACTACCCAACCGAGGTTAGGCTTGGCACTTACTGAGTACCGCTGTGGTGTACTCATGCCCTTCCTGCGCATGTTTTTCATGTGCAGATCCAGGTACTTCCTCCCAAACGTATCATCCTCGTGGTGGAGAGTCCTAGCTGAGACTTGAGGTATATCTGCTACGTTCGCAGACCAGGAGTCTCTACTCTATTCCGGCTTTAGCAGATAGTTCCTTTTCTTTCCTTTCATGTTGTTTAGACATTCTGGTGTAGAGCAGTTTACTACATTCTATTAGCCTGTGTTTTCCCGTGAGTTTCCGGGTTTTGGGATTTAGTTATAGACTTCCGCATACTTTGAGTTGTACAGGCTGAGTGGCCTTATATATATACAGTTGTTACTTCCGTATGTTCAGTTTTAATTTATTATTCCGCAAATGTTAACTCGTTATTCCGCATTGTTAGGCTTACCTAGTTGTAGGAACTAGGTGCCATCACGACATGTTCATGGAGGGTGAACTGGGGTCGTGACAAGGTTAAAGAAGAACACAGTAATCATCTATAATGAATTTATCCGATGTGGAAGAAGACCTATGTCAACATATAAATTCATTATATTACTGTAAAACCCATTTAATTTAGGGTTTAGGACCTAAAATCACGTGTTTTGCAATTTACGGCTCTGAAGGTTGCATGTACTGCCGCGGTCCTACCGCGGTTATGCCAGGACCGCGGCTATAGTGACCTTCAGAATCAGAGGCAGTGTTCTGTCGCGGTCGTACCGCGGTTACGCCCGGACCGCGGCGATACAAGACGTGATTTCAAAAAACGTGTTTTGACAGGATTAATCCAAATCCAAAATTACAGAATTTCATACAAAACATTCATGTTTTTAACATAGAATAATTATCCGAAACATGTATAAATGAATAACACGTTTTAATTTTTTTTTTCTATGTATGCTGTATTACATTATCTAGTTAGATGTAAGACGGCGTCTGATATCAATTGTTAGGGCATGCGCAGCGGAAGCAAGCATACAATCAGGCATCAATTACATGTAAACTAGACAACGCAATAATAACGAGATCAGGAACACTAACCTCTTGAAATAGTTGCACAAATTCTCCAAGCAGCAAGAATCCAGGGCTGTAGTCTTCTGCTATATGCCTAGTAAGACCTTGAACACTTTTGCTTTTGGGTGGGCAAGAACAATACAACTCTAGGGTAGTTAACAGGAGAAAAACCTGTCTCCTTTTTATACACGAAATTAAGCCCTAAAAATAGGCTCAAAAACGTGTGAAGTAGGATTCCATAAGTAGAATCCTACTCCAACTCAAAAAGGTAACTTTTCTCCCAAGCTACTTTTTACCCAAGTTTGTCCAGGTTATTACTAGGTATAGCAGGGACCACAGAAATAATAAGAGGCTACTAAAGGCGGAGTTCTCTTTCCTCTGCTATCAATAATAAGGAATACCAGGCTGCCGTTAAGGTAGCTCACCCGGCTCAACAATAGAAATCCCTGCAGTTAATTAAAGTACTATTCGAAGTAGGCAAGAATTAGATCCTACTATAATTAATTGCAATTTATTCCACTAAAAAACTGCAATTGAACTCCTCAATATGAATTTCAAAAATTCATCAACACTTATTTTAACTCCCCATGTTAAGACTTCAAATACCAGTTAATTAAATTAAATCACTGAAAATTTAATTCAATCAACTAATTAAATCCTTTATAATTCCGCTTAAACTATCTCATGTGACGGATACAAAATCCACCGGCCGGGTTTTCACATGAAAACTTATAAGCTTATATAAAGGGGTATTATCAAACCCAAAAACCAAGTCATGAATTCTATCAACTAATTATTATTCACAAATGTTATTTGTTATTGTCCAATTTATTAGGCATATACTAACTCTAAATAGAGTCGTACCTTTTGATAAATCAAAACAATAAACAAATTACATTGATCATAATAATTATATCAAGATTAGGAGTATAAGCTCATTTAATGAATTAGAGAAAGTGTTTTATATGTATTCAGTACAAAAATACCTTTTCTCTACTTGGTCTGTTCAATATACACTGAGTATACTAGCACAAGAAGTTGGAGTAGACTTACTCCCATAATCAAGACAAATTATACAATAATCTTGTGCTACAATCATCAAGATATTTTGTCGGATAATATCTTTGATTGTGAACATAGTTTATTAATTATGAGAACCAACAATTTAATCTTCTGTGTATGAGCTAAGACTCATACACTAAATTATCTACTACATAATCAAAAGGACACACATGTTACAAATGATCTATTTAAAATAGTGCTTTATTGAATTGAATAAATTAAATAAACAATCGTTTCATAAAGAACAAAATATAATACTATGTCTAAACCGCATGGTTAATAGTATATCCCAACAGACACCTCCCACTCGTCCCTTGCCGGGATTTCCTAGTGCAGCTCCATCAGTGTTGAGCTTGTACATGTTGATTGGGGGCGGCTTCCATTTGACCCAAATAGTTCTATTTTCTGTTGGTGCACTGGTTATTGAAATGATAATATACTCAGTTGCTTTTGCCATGGCAGCTTTTAAATTTTGCCACATCCTTTCTTTTGTTGAATAGATTATTGTTTCTTGTGAGCCAAATTTGCCAAAAGTAGAAAGGAAGTAGGTCTTCCCAAATGATGAAGCTGTTGAAGAGTTTCTTTTTAACGAAATCCCATATGCGATGTAATTTTTATTAGCTTGCCCCGTAACTTCTTGTTGTGTATTATTATTTTTAATATTATATAGATAAATAAGATTTTTCTTACTACAAAATTTAAGTGTTCATAGTTGTTATATAATTTAAATTTATCAATAAAATTTTGAGTATTATTTTGTTACTTTGTTTCATTTTTAAATCAAGTCAAAGTAGAATATCCTCATACTATTTTTGTCCACCTTTTTGTACATTTTTTGTGATATTTTAATTAGTTTTTCCCATTAGAATTCTTCTATAGTCAAAATAATATCATATTTAATACTAAATTGTGATTTCAAATTGGTCCAAAGTGTGAACCGAAGTTCTATTTATTTGATATAAATCTATCATTTTTTAATATTTGATATTTTTAATTGTATTCCATAACTATTAAATTATTCTTCTCTTTTAGCATTAATATAAAATATTGAATTTTAAATATCAATATTATCATTATTAAACAATATCTCAAAATTGTAATTTTTTGTTTTGGATTTTTTCATTGCCTAATATTTTTGGTTTTTGACTATATCTATTAAAAGTTGAGTTACGTGCTATAATACAAATGTATAATTTTTTTCGTCATAACTCAAAATTATTTTCTGATTTCAAATTCAAGTAAATCTTATTATTTAATTTGTATTTTACACCTATTTTTTCACCTTTTATTTCTAATTTATTGTTATTGTTTTATTCGTTGCGCAGTATATTTGCACTGCCGAATTACAAAAAATCTTGTCTTTTACTTCTACCAATACTAACAGTCTTAAATTCTGAAAAAAGCTTTTCTATTAATTTAAATTAGATGAAATCACATAACACAGTAAATAAAATTTTGGAAAGATATTATAAGGAACATGTTTTTTTTATACAATGTATGTTTGAAAATTCAAATTACACGAAATAATTATATATCAGCTACCTTGTTTTAATGTGAATATAAATATCTTTAGGTCATTTTCTCTATATCTTGGGTCAAATATTTTTAGTAACGTGATAGTCAATATTTCAAAACAAAATATTTGTACAAACCATAATTCCAGCTAAAATTAATAAATGCAATGGCCGACTTTTAAGTAAGGAAAATTGATAATGAATGCCAAAAAATCAAGCATATTAATTCAAAATAAAAAGGTACAATTACATATTTGTTGGAAATGTATATATGATATTTATATATATATATATATATATATATATATATATATATATATATATATATATATATTTAGATATGGATTAGATTTGTCTTAAATATTTATAGATTTTGTCTTAAAAGTGCCAAGTGTCATTTTCTCAATACACCACTTGGCTTAATTTCATGCTTCACTACCCTCCTTTTAATATAACTAGTATTAGAACCCGCCCGATATGCGGATAACATTAAAAAAATATTAATTATATCCAACAGTGATCAGACTTTGCTTATAGCATATTAAATCATATTGCTCCAACAAAATTCTCAATTTTGTATCTTAATGCTAATGAAATTAAATCAAACTAATTAGATAGTCATTAATTAACTATTGTGTTTCTTATTTTCATTATTACATTTTCGGCTATTTCGTATTAATGCATTGATATAAATTTTTCTATTAATGTCTTAGTATCCTTGTCCATTACTCCATTTTATATATCATCGATATATATTTTTCTTTCTGCTAATTTTTCAATTTTAAACTTTTATTATATTTTAAACAATTTTTTGCATATTTAAATATATCGGTAATAATTTTGTATTTCATTACTTTATTTTATTTCTAAAATTAATATCCTAGAATTTTCTATTTTCCCCCTTTGTGTATTTTTTATAGTATGATATTTTAGTTTTCCCCATTTATTTGTTTATCTAATTTTAATAATTATTTATTTTGTATTTAAACTTATAACAAAATATTTTTTTCTTCTATTCTTTTAATTAATAAAAACTTTGTATATGAGAAATTTCATTATATGTTTAATATTTTACTATGTTGCCCAGAAAACTTTATTATTCAATATTTTTATTTTTGACTTTACTTATTGAGATACGAGTTATGTAATATTATCCGTTGTATGTTATCGCTAATCAAAAATAAAAAATAATTTGTAATCTCAAACTAAATTAAGTCTTATTCTTTCAGCCTTTTAGACCATGTTATTTCGTTGTTGCATTATGCAATGCTGTCTAAGTACTAAATTTAATTTGTTTTCACACTCTTATTCTATAGCTAGAAATTCATTCATTGTGTAAAATTCAATCGGTTGAGAAGGTAGAAAATGGTAAAAAGTAAAAAAAAAATAGGTTAGCTAGGGCAGAACAACACAAAATAATTTTTATTTAAATTTAATTTGATCTTTATTTTTGTAGATGTACAATAATTTTGTAACCGTTAAAGTACTACTATTTAAATAAAAAAGCAGTAAAAAATAAATATATATTCTGAATAATTATACTCCTGGCTTACCAAATAAATAACAGCTTCTGTTATTTGCAAAAGCAAAAAAAAGTGCATAAATAGGTTTGAAGATAAGCAAATGAGAATTAGGTCATAGTAAAGACAAAGTACAACTCAATTCGAAATCCTTTCTAGACATATATACTATTTCAAATAATGTTCTTTCGATGCATTCACTAATGAGAAAATGACTCAGGAGACAATCGATACTATTTTATATTACAAAAAAACTCTCTTTTTTAGTCATCCCATTCTCGGTCCTTGATGCTCATTTTATAGAACAAATGAGCAATGCATCAAATGGATCCAATCAATTGAGATAATTACCACACAAAGATCATAAGCGTTCTCTAAAACTTAAGAGTTGTAGCTATTACTATTTATTCGTAGATATTCTTTTCTATGTTCTTCGACCAAACATGAAGCCTGTTGAAATGAAAGTAAACAAAATAAGTAGTAGATGGTGTAATAAAATATTAGACTGAAAATTTAAAATACAATAATTATCTGTAATACATATAGCGAATACATATGATCCAATTATGAAGCAGAAAGCCTTCATTTTATATCAACTTGATGAACCTTACAATTTTCAAATTCACCAGAAAATCATGCCAGTTGTTTAAAAAACCGATGATGTACTGCTAGAAAACGAATAAATTAAACATTAAGAACAATATCATATCATGGTTACAGAATTTTCAAAGTTTCATAAATAGGAAATAAAGAATAATTTAACATACCGCAACTTCAACGGAAAGGGAATACAACAGAGATTGCACAACCTTTAGATGGATCTGCCTTATTCCCACAAAGAAGAGTATATATACATGAGTTTAAGCTCATACTTCCTAAAATTTCTCCTAAGAATATTCTAAGAATATCATATTCATATAATATATCATATAATACCAACAAATATAGATACACAATATATAATTACTATATTTGCACACTTGCAAATCGTGTTTCATAAAAGAAAATCCAGCTCTCTACATATTCAACAATGAAGCATCAAGGAAAATCAATAAGATCCGTTAATTTTTTTTTTATAGTATCATAATGCTTCATTCAATTAAAACTTAATTTTTTAATCTCAATTCAAAAAATAATTTATCTTTCGATTAAAGATTTAAGTTTTCAATTTAAAAACTTTTATCCTTCAAGTTAAATTCAAATTAATTTTTTTTATCTCAATTTAAATATATTTTTATCTCAATTCAATATTTTAATTATATTGTTTAATTGTTTATTAACTTTTACAACTTTTTCTTTAACTTTTTCTTTTCACACTACTTGACGTGGTTGATTACCTTGTTATACTTAATTAATTATCTGAATGATTTATTTAATTCTCTTTTTATTAAGATAATAGTCTAAAAGATACATAAGAGATATGGTAGTTTATAGATTTTGTGGAAAGTGATAGACTCGAAACTACTACTCATGAAAAACTGTTATCTAATGAAGCTTGCCAACTGTTAGCAAGCTTAGGGAACCAGTGTGTCCTTCGTGACACATCTTATATTAAACATGTACTAAACGCTCATTAGTTATTAATATATATATATTTCCTGTTTGCTCAAAACAGAGATATGGTAGTTTAGGAGTCTTTTTTTCTTAAAAAGCATTTTCCAAAATATTTGAAAGATTCATTTCAATAAATTTAAACCTTATCGGATAAAGTTTGCATTAACAAACATTTGGCATTCAATAATTTAACTAAACCATATGTTTATAAAAAAAATGTATTTAGATCTAAAGTAAAATTCAAAATAAAGATTAGTTTAATAGCAAGGGATTGTTGGATATGAACTATCGGTTTTGTCTAGGTTTAATATTATTTTCTCTAGTTAATGCTTATTTTATTTCCTCTCTTTGAAGGAAATCATGAATATTCATTTCCTTATGTTCCTTTCTCTAATTAATGCTTACTTTATTTTCCCACTTTAAAGGAAACCATGGATATTATTTTTCACATAATATTACTCCAATTATGGTAATGTAAGTCACGTACATCTCTAACATGCAATTTTTAATAGATATTTTTTCAATTATTAATTAGATACAAAAGAATATTAATTAATATTAGTTTCCAATGTTATACACATAGAATCCAACAAATAGATTCCATAAAAGTGTCAAGTGGCTTGTTCTCAATACGCCACTTGGC
Organism: Nicotiana attenuata; assembly: GCF_001879085.1. NCBI lineage: Eukaryota > Viridiplantae > Streptophyta > Magnoliopsida > Solanales > Solanaceae > Nicotiana > Nicotiana attenuata. The sequence continues at coordinate 4,916,470 of NC_031998.1, forward strand.
ATCACCATATGCTTCACTACTCTCCTTTTAATATAATATAGACTAGTATTAGTACTCGCAGGATGCGCGGACACAAGTATCAAGTATAATTTAAATAATAGTCAAAATTATTAAATTATTTAAATTTAATAATAATATTATTAAGTATTAATATTTACTTTATTTTATTTTTAAACTAATTCTTAGTATAAATATTCTCACATTATCTGTAATTTATTATTATTTTAATTTTTTAATTTTTTTATCTATTAAACTTCAGCTATGTGGCCTTATCCTAGATTGATGGCGATTAAGGTAGTAGTTGGAGGGAGCACTCTGAATGGCATTAGCGCTTACGCGCCGCAAACGGGCTTGGACAAGGAGGTAAAAAGGTGCTTCTGGGAGGCGCTGGATGAGGTGGTGCAGGGTATTCCGCCTACGGAGAAGCTATTCATAGGCGAGAATTTCAATGGTCATATTGGGTCGTCTGTTGGTGGCTATGGTGAGGTGCACGGTGGCTTCGGCTTTGGTGATAGGAACGGGGGTGCTACCTCACTGTTAGATTTCGCTAGAGCTTTTGAGTTGGTGGTCGTGAACTCTATGTTTCCGAAGAGGGTGGAACATTTGGTTACTTTCCGGAGTATGGTGGCTAAGACTCAAATTGACTATCTCCTCCTTAGGAGGTGTGATAGGGGGTTATGCGAGGATTGCAAGGTGACCCCGAGTGAGAATCTCGCAACTCAACATAGGCTCCTAATGATGGATGTCGGTATTTTGATGAAGAGGAAGAAGAGGTTTGTACGGGGTCCGTCGAGGATCAGGTGGGGAGATTTGTCTAAGGATAATGCGCAGGAGTTGGAGGGGCGGCTGACGAATATGGGTGCCTGGAAGAGTGGTGGGGACGCTAGCGCTATGTGGACGGCGACAGCGGACTGTATAAGGGAGGCAGCAAGCGAGGTGTTGGGAGTTTCGAAAGGCTATTATGACGGGCACCGAGGCGACTGGTGGTGGAATGACGTGGTCCAAGGTAAAGTGGAAGCCAAGAAAGCGGCGTACATTAAGTTAGTAGAGAGCACCGACGAGGATCAGAGGAAAGCGAACAGAGAAAGATATAAGAAGGCTAGGAAGGAGGAGAAAATGGCGATCATGGAGGCTAAGACTGCTGCTTTTGGTCGGCTTTATGAGGAACTTGGGGGAAAAGGTGGGGACAAGAAGTTATTTCGGTTGGCCAAATCGAGAGAGAAGAGGGCTCGCGACCTGGATCAAGTGAGGTGCATCAAAGACGAGTACGGTCGAGTATTGATGGAAGAGGCCTAGATTAGGCAAAGATGGCAGTCGTACTTTCATAAACTTCTGAATGAAGAGGGGGATGGAAATATCGTGTTAGGGCAATTGGGGTACTCCGAGAGTCATCGAGACTTTAGGTATTGTAGGCGCAAAAGGTTGAGGAGGTCGTAGGTGCGATGGGTAAGATGAGTCGGGGCAAAACGACCGGAACTGACGAGATTCCAATAGAGTTTTGGAGATATGCAGGTAGGGCAGGCTTGGAGTAGCTGACTGGGTTGTTTAATGTTATCTTCAGGACAAAGAGGATGCCTGATGAGTGGCAGTGGAGTACAATGGTTCCGATGTACAAGAACAAAGGGGATATCCAGAATTATAACAACTATAGGGGTATCAAGTTACTAAGTCATACCATGAAAGTTTGGGAGAGGGTGGTGGAAGGGAGGATAAGGAGGGCAGTGTCTATATCGGAAAACCAGTTCGGGTTCATGCCGGGCCGTTCTACTACAGAAGCTATCCACCTTATCAGGAGGTTGGTAGAACTATACAGGGATAGGAAGAGGGATTTGCATATGGTGTTTATTGACCTAGAGAAGGCATATGACAAGGTCCCTAGGAACATCCTTTGGAGGTGTCTGGAGGTGAAAGTGTGCCGGTGGCTTACATTAGGGCAATAAAGGATATGTATGATGGAGCTATGACTTGGGTTAAGACCGTGGGAGATGACTCATAGCCTTTTCCGGTGGTTATGGGATTACACCAAGGATCTGCGCCCAGCCCGTTCTTATTTGCTCTAGCGATGGACGCACTGACACACCATATCCAAGGAGAGGTGTCATGGTGTATGTTGTTCGCTGATGATATAGTTCTGATTGATGAGATGCGGGGCGGCGTTAATGGGAGACTGGAGGTATGGAGGCAGGCTCTAGAGTCTAAAGGTTTCAAGTTGAGTAGGACTAAGACGGAATATGTGGAATGTAAGTTCAGCGATATGACGGGGGAAGCGGATGTGGAAGTCAGGCTCGACTCACAGGTCATCCTCAAGAGAGAAAGTTGTAAGTACTTAGGGTCAATTATCCAGGGAGATGGGGAGATCAACGGGGATGTTACGCACCGTATGGAATTGGATGGATGAAATGGAGGTTTGCGTCTGGAGTCCTGTGTGACAAGAATGTGCCACCGAAACTCAAAGGTAAGTTTTATAAAGCGGTGGTTAGATCGGCCATGTTGTATGGAGCTGAGTGTTGGCCAGTCAAGAATTCACATATCCAGAAGATGAAAGTAACAGCAATGAGGATGTTGAGATGGATGTGTGGGCACACTAGGCTGGATAAGATTCGGAGTGAAGATATTCGGGAGAGGGCGGGCGTGGCTCCCGTGGACGACAAGATGCGGGAAGCGCGACTTAGATGGTTCGGACACATACGGAGGAGAAGCCTAGATGCACCGGTTAGGAGGTGTGAGCGGTTGACTTTGGCAGGTACGAGAAGAGGCAGAGGGCGGCCTAAGAAGTATTGGGGCGAGGTGATCAGGCAGGACATGGCGCGGCTTCAGCTTTCCGAGGACATGGCTCTTGATAGGAACATGTGGAGGTCGAGCATTAGGGTGGTAGGCTAGGGGGTAGCCGAGAGTTCTTTCCTCTTTGTACCGGGTAGTCTGATAGAGTTTCGTTTAGGTTTGTTAGCGGTCTTTGTTATATTCACGTTGTTGTTTTGCATATTTTTGTGTTATTGTCCTTTCACTTATTTGTTGTGGTTATTTTCTTTCTGGTATCTTTTGTTGTTACATGTCTTTTATCTTGTTTCTTTTCGGATATTATTGCCTCTCCTGTTGAGCCGAGAGTCTCCTGGAAACAGCCTCTCTGCCCTTTTCGGGGTAGGGGTAAAGTCTACGTACACTCTACTCTCCCCAGACCACACTAGTGGGATTTTACTGGGTATGTTGTTGTTGTTATATCTGGCCTTATCCGCATCATGAACTTTCTAATCATACTTTAAAAAAATCTCATATCAAATTTAAATAAGTTTTATCCTACCTTTTCATTTATGATAAAAAAATTTGATTTTTTCTCTATTTATTCCTTAGTTTGCTATTATATATTCAATACTAAATATTATTTTTATTAGTTTTCTTGAATTTAACATCCACTTTTATCATATTTATTATAATATAATATAAAAATAAATAGAAATTATTTCAATAATAACTTTGACTCTATTGCTCGTATTCCTAAATATGATTTTTCTTATCATCTTTCAAAAAAACATCTCATCTCAAATCCAAATATATCTTACTCTTCTATTTTCTTAATTGAACCGCATTTTCAAAAATCATCCTATACTTTCTTAACTTAACAATACTCAATTTAGATATTAATCGTAAAAAAAAAAAAAAATCAAATTGCTGCAACAATGTTTTCACCATTATTTTAAGAAAAAAGTATTTATGTATAAAATATTCTTTTTTTCGATATGTCTAACATTAATATAACCTCATTATTCTTTTTATTAAATATATATTTTAATTACTATTTAATTCTTGTTCTTATCTTATAAATAAATTTCTGTATTTTATGTAAAACAAAAAATTGCTACTTGAAAATTTTTCAATCCAAAGTCATCAAATCCTTAATATCTTAAGCAAATTTATTCACTTTATTTATACTTTAACTTGCCCGAAAGTATAATTAATCATCGGTTATCTCAATCTACGTCTTTATATATTTTTTTAATTATTTTATTACTATGAATTTTTAATTAATTTTTAACATTGACAATTTTAACTAATATAAAAGGAAAATCGATGATTGGATCTATATTATACTATATGATATAGATATAAATATATATGATTAGATTTGTCTTTTAGATTTTGTCTTAAATGTGCCAAGTGACATTTTCTCAATACGCCACTTGGCTTAACCTTATGTTTCACTATCCTCTTAATATAATATAGATAGATATAGATTTTTAGATGCGTTATCTTAAAAAATTATACATATATTTTTTAAAAACTTATAAATTTTAGAATTACGTTAATTATAAGATATATTTAATATCCAAGAAAACTTTTTTTGTCATGTAAAATTTGGATAGAAATCCTTGGACAACATGAAGCATCTAATGGTGCAGAAGAAAATTCAAAGCCTGGTTTTCTTGCACAATATGAGACTTTCCCACGCGAATTCTGATTTAGTCGGGCCCCAATACGAATATCTGACACCGGGTGAGAAACCAAAAAATATAAATATAATTTTTTTTTCCAATTGAAGGGGAGCTTTGAAGCAACGGTAAAATTGTCACGTGCGATTTATAGCCCATATGTCCAAGCCGTAGAAGCAACCACTAGTATCTGCATTAGGATGGACTGTCTACATTGTACTCGTTTGGTGTGGCCCTTCCCCAAACTCTGTATGAACGCGAAATATTTTGTGCACCAAACTGCTCTTTTTTAATGCGAAAAAACAGTTTGCTGAATTACGATGGTGATCTATTCATATTGGACATTTAAATCTTGGTACATGAGCATGTCAAGGTGTGATCTGATTCAAACATTATATCAGTGATTTCGAAATAAATAAAATATTAAAATAATGATTGAAAAGTTAGTTAAGTAGATAAAATGCAATATCAAAGTTTAAAATTTAAGTAGTTTAACGAATTTGAATTTCTAAAACTTATAAACAAGTGTAGGATGCAATGAGATATGAGTTTCCTTGAGAAAATTGGATAGTGAGAGATCAAGTGGGGGCAAGTGCACAGATAGCCATTGTCATGGATACTATTTAGAGATAAGCCACCACTTGTTTTGTCCTGAAATTTTAAACTAAAAATCTTCAGGACAATGCAGGACATTTTTGTCTCAAAATTTGACTCAAGACGCACTTGCTAATTCTTAGAAAGCAGCCGTCTAGAGTGGCTACCTGGTGTCATTTCTACGATCCGATACATCCATCAAGTGCACCTAAGCACACGAACTTAACCAGGTAGCATTTGAAGATAACCAGGCTACCTGGTGTCATTTCTAATTCTTAAAAAGAAGATAATTTCCAACCATAAAATGGGTTGATCTCTCATAGCAAGAAACCACAAACTGATCATCTCACCCAGAAACTGACTTGAATAAATACATTATTTTTTATGGCAAACTTGAGCTGCAGTTGCCTTATAAGCCATCTAGTTTTGCCTAAAAGAGTATCGAATTTGAAGCACAAATACAAATACATGCAAGGACTAAATGTACCAGTAATATAAAAAGTGCATGTAACTCATACAAACAGAGATCAGTTAGCACAATAACAACCATTCGCCGCACAGCACCCGAGACGACTCAGAGTTAGTCCAGCGCCAGCTTCCTCAAGCATCTGCACGCAATAAAAGTGCAAGAGTTGTGATAAGCTGGCTGAGGAACACTTAGTTGCAACTATAATGGAAAAAGAGGTAGCTAAAAATGCTAAAATTTCACCATTTAGGGGAACGTGTACTCATTGAAGAGAATCCAGTATGAGCATTTGGAGTGGATATGGAGAGCTGTGTGGTGGAGAAATTATTTTTGCCGTATTCCTCATCAAGATTGGACCATGACTCTTTGGATGTAGGCCACTCGTCAAAGAACGAGCGCATTGGATGTGGCTCCTGCTTTACTGTATTCGACATCAAAAAAGCGTATTCGTAAAAATATTTGGTAAAGGAAGGGATATTCAATAGCATTAAAGGCTTTTTCGTTAGCAAAATTACCAGGTGAACCTATGTCATTGCTAAAGAAGCAATGTTGGGGTTGTTTTGCAATTGTTGCATCAATTACAGGCTCGAATGGATGAGGTGAGCTACCCGGCAACTGGGAATCATTTTTCGGATTCACTGTGGGCTTTGACGGAACTTGTGATGGCATTAGACGCCACATGTTGTCTGTGTTAGAACCCATCCCTAGACTTCTCACACTCGCGGAAACTTCTGATGAGTCATCAGCATCAGGAGCCATTCCATGGAGATACCTGTGTAGCATTTCATGAAACTGGATTTTATGCCATTTACTCCAAAGGCAAGACCAACATTACACCATATCAGACATATCCACTGGAGCAGTAATAAGAAAACATGTGTTCAAATGGTACCCAGCCCCCCACCACTAAATGTGAAGTGCAAACACTGACTTACGAACAGGCCTGAAAAAAACAAGATACAGTTTTCTCAAATTAATGAGATTTTATTGACAGCCAACTTGAACCTGACAAATATAAAGTAGTCTAACTGTGCTATAGTTGATGAGCTAAAATTGATGAAGCAGATGACGATTTTAGATAATATCATGGTTAGTGATATCCTCTAAGTACTCATGATAGTCGCTAGTATTTCAACCTCTATATGTAAGATAATTTGGACCTCAAATATTTTACAAAGGGAAGATGGTAATCAAGTATAAGAGAGAAGAACATATCCGCTACCTGACAGTTTTAAGTTTGAAATAACTGGGAAACGAGGAGTGACAGTCACCCGTGTCCTATTTAGCATCCTTTCAAATGGAAAAGATTTGAGCCAGCAAATCTTTTATCAGCAATAGAAAACAACAGAACATAGGAGCAGAACTTGTCACTAGAAAACAGTATTAAACAGCTATGCGGCAAAACAACGAGATTTAGTGCATCTAAAGAGAACAGGAACCACAGAGGAAGAAGGGACGTACCTGTACTCCTTGTTATTTATCCCATAAGAGACAGGCTCCATCTGCAGCTTTGTTGCAGTGCTTCCATAACTAAGTACATCTGAAGTAGCAACGGAATATAATGGCATGTTTTGGAAACTACCGCTGCTATTACTTAGGAAACTTCCAGTTCTATTGCTGCTCCCAGTAGTAATATGTGATATAGTAGTCGACAAGGACTGGGAAGTAGATTGAGATTCCACAGGCTTTCTTGAACGGTTACGGCCTCGATGCATGTGCCGCTCACAATATTTTGAGTCAGGATGTGCATCTTTGGAGCACCTCCATTTCTTTCCATCAGTTCTTCTACATCTTCCTGGCTCAGGGTCAAACTTCTTCCCATAATAAGAACAATAACTCACTGCACATGTGAAATACAATGAGCTACATATTTGCCTAACAAGCCCCTCAACCACCAAATGAAAAAGAAAGACCTTTCTCTAGCCAAAAAAAGAGTTCTACTAGATTTGAACGGCTACACTGCAGTCAAAACTCCATGAGACTGGAATTATGGTAATAGGTATTGACACTTGGGCACAATCTCAATAGGAGTCCTTGAGAGAGACATTAAATTTTATACAGCTGTACACCTTGGAATATGTGTAAAACCAAAAAGCAAACACTGGATAAGCCTCTGGAAAGGCAAAAAACATGCCAACCTAAGCTGTATTGTCAAAAGGAAGCACAAAGATATAGCCCATTAGATGCAAATATGGCTGGATCTATGTTTAAGCAAGCCCTTCGGCCGTAAAAAATTAACTATTTATATAAATGATTGAATTTAGTATAATGAAGGCTATTATCCATTCGGCTAAAATCGCAGGTTCAAATCACAAAATCCAGGGCATTATTTGTCCTTCATTTTAAATGAGACAATGCAATTTGCCCAATTTTTTCAAAAAGAGAGGACGTGTTCGAGGAATACTGTGTTGTTTTTAGAATTTGATGTACTATATATAAATTAGCTAATTTTTTATCATTTAATTGGAAGGACAGTCTTGAGCAACGATAAAGTTGTCTAGTGTACTTATATAAGCCATTGATACTTGCATTAGGGTAGCATGTAGGCTGCCTACATCACACCCTAAGGGTGCAGCCTTACCTGGACCCTATGGGAATGTTGGATGCTTCTTGCAACGGGCTGTCCCCTTTTTTTAGGTTATTTATATCAACTGTAAAAATATTTATGTACTGTTTTTAACAAAAATAAGAAGTTGAAAACTGATGAAGAAAAACATGATAAGTAAAATTGTTTAGTAGAAGGCGGAAGAGTAGTTGCTTCTCTGCTCACCGTGTGGCTACATCATGACAATTAAATTTGTGAAAGATTATAATTTAATTTATGAATAGTTCAAACAATAAATAAATTACCATTTATATACTCCCTCTTCCAATTTATGTGAACCTGTTTGACTGGGTACAGAGTTTAAGAAAATACGGAAAAGGGTCACATCTGTCCCTCTACTATTAAATATTAGTTATATCCTCCGTTATACTATTCGAAGGTATTTGCCCTTGCCGTTATCCTTTTTAATATTTTTGCCCCTCCTTTTAACGGACAATCAGACTCAATTCCAAACTGACACGTGGCAAAAAAAGAAATTTTTTGCCATCTTCTCCAATATCATAAAAAAGAAATTTTATGATATAATCATCTTCAACATCTCCTTCCTCATCCCTACCCAAAAACTGACAAACTCTTATCAAGAAACTTGTTGAATCTCGGCCAATTCCGTTCAATTCTCAGCATCTCCTTAACACAAATATATGGAACTAGCTGTAGGCCACCGGGATGAAATGTTCATCATTTCCCAAAAAGAAAAAATACAAATTCAAACATAAAGTCTGTAATATTCATTGAAAGCAAAAAGACTCAAAAACCCAAAATGGAAAGATCCAATTAAATTCTCTAGAAGTTATTGATAAAATTATGCAAAACCAGATTCTTCCATGAATCTTGGGTAACTGAAAGCAAAAAAAATTAATTTAGATTCTTAAGCCATTTGGGTAATTGAAAATCAATCAGCACTTGGTAACTTGTGAAATGAGAAGAAAGAGAGAGAACATGAGTGATGAGAGAGGAGAAGTCGAGGCATTTAGCGAAAAAATATGAACGCACAAGTACTGAAAAGTGGGAATAAAAAATATTTTCTTTTTGGATCGGGTAAATGTGTAGGCAATTTTGGATATGGGTTAGCTATTTGGGTATCAAACAGATTTTCGCCACGTGTCATTTCAGAATTGAGGCTGCATTTTCCGTTAAAAGAAAGGGCAAAAATATTAAAAAGGATAACGACAAGGGCAAATACCTTCGAATAGTATAACGGAGGATATATATAACTAATATTTAATAGTAGAGGGACAGATATGGCCCTTTTATGAAGATTTTTGGAATTTGTGGTCCTAAACAAGTCAAAAAGGGGCCCAGACCCCAGAGTATTTGTGTTGTTATAAAAGCTTCTCATTAAGGGTAGAATTGTAAGTTTAAGCTAAATTGTTACCAAATTTAGAAGGGGTCATTCTTTTTGGAACGGACCAAAAAGTAAATAGGTTCACATAAACTGGAACGGAGGGAGTAATAATTATTATAACTCTGCGTGTGTGAGCTTTGCTCACATGGCAAGTCCCAAGCCCGGATAAAGGAGGGGGGGGGGGGGGTTAGGCTGGCAGCTACGGTAAAAGTTGCCAATTTACTATCAATTCTCATATATTAATTATTATAGTGACATGGCGAAAGGTGAACAAATTGTATATATATATATATATATATATATATATATATGATTGAGAAAAGTTAAGGCTCAACAAACCTGGCAAGTTATGATGCTGGGTAGCTCTCATGTATTTTCGAATAGTTAAATTTGTTAAGTTAATCATGTGTAGAGTTGAGCATATTTAATTAACTAGAATTAAATTTGTAAATTGCTCCGCTTAAATGCAACATCTATCGACTCTCTTTACTTTTGTTGTTTTCTTGTCACAGATCGTTGACCCCTTTGCGCGGAGTCCTCGCCTCCTAGGCACGTCACCAAATTGCACCCTCAATTAGATTACACTAAAGACTAGATCAAAGTCATGGATCCTTGACTCCCTTGCGCAAACAAGCTTTTGTAAAAGAAAAATAATTACTTACTTCTTCAAGGACTAATCCGTTACAGAATAAGAAATAAATTTTAAAAGATGAATGGGTAATATACTTCCAACAAAGATTTTAGAATCAAACACAAGCTTGGTTGTTCATGATTATACAGTTGTAACAACAAGGTTTTTTTTTCCACCCAAATGACGAAAAGGAAAGCGATGACAAACAATGTTCCTAGATCCGCATGCACCCATTTAACCATCAAAGTTTGGTATGCCTCCCATTCATTAATGCAAGCACTATAAAATGACCAACTACACTAAGTTAACCTAATTACCCACCGACAAATGTAACATCTCTTGGCTCTTTCTACTTTTGTTGCTTGCTTACCGTTGATCATTGACCCCCCTAATGCAATGTCCTAGGTCTGACACGAATTGCATCCTCAGCTAGATTACACTAGATATTAGACTAATTCAAAACTCGAACCCATTCATCCTACTCAAAAGAAATCTTCTTTTAACAAAGAGGATGACAACTTCTTCTAGGACTAATCCATTATAAAAGGGCAAAGGGTCAAAAATGTCCTTGAACTATGCGAAATGGTTTAACTTTGCCCTCTATTAAAACTTGGTCTCAAAGCTATCCATGTCATTGCCAAATTGGGCCTATATTGCTTTTTTTTTGGCCGATGAACTTGGTTTTATATATAATTAACATTTTTAGCACATTTTGATGCAGTCACTAATTAAAACTCACCTGCCTCTTGTTCCTACCCCCCCCTCTCCCCACCCCCCACCCCACCCCACCCCACCCCGAATCATATTTTCTCCTTCGCTATTTCACTCTCTTCTCCCATCATCTCCTCTCATCCTCTTACACTCTACCACAATGGCTTCCACATTATCCACAATTTCCCTTCTATATTCGTCTCACACTTCTCCCTCCACCACTAACTCCACACACGCCTCAATCCCTTTCATACTTCCAAACTCCCCCGGCGTTGAGCCACCCCACTCCGACTCGCGTTGCCGTCAAAACACCTGTGAGACATTGCTATTGAGTACTCATCATAGCCTTTTGAGGGTGGTAAAATTCTAGTTAAATTCAACGAGTTGACCCTTTAATTTTTTTCCATCTGGCTTGTTCACGTTGTGTTGATTTGAGTTGAAATTTAGCCGTAAATTTCAATCTTGAATACTTCGTGGCAAACCCATTGTGTTAATTTGAGAAAAAATATAGTCAAAGACTCAAAGTATCAATCTGAAAGACTTTTTTGGCTAATTTTTTCATCTGGGTTTTTTCAAGAACTCAGCAATGGCATCATCTTAGGGGTGGGCATATATCGGGTAAAACCGATAACCCGAACCGTTAATTATTTATTTGGCTATCGGTATCGGGTTATTGGATTAACGGTTCGGTAACGGGCTAAAAAAAAATTTATTGGGTTATCGGTTCGGGCTCGGTTTGGCAATTCTATTATTGGGTAAAACCGATAACCCAATAAGGATTAACTAATTTACTAGTTTACCCTTAAGTATATACATACTAGGGTTTCATAATTCATACTTCATAGTTCACTCTTTGATTTCCCTATTCTTTCTCAGTTTCTCCGCCTCACGCACTCACCAGTCAGCCCGTCAAGACTAAGGCCGGCGTCAGCCGCATCACGCCCTCACCAGTCAGCTCGTCAAGACTCAGGCCAGCGTCAGTCGCATTTCTCAGCTTATTTCTTTCACTCTTCAGTCGCATCTTCACTTCATTTCTCAGATCCATCAGATTCTTCAGCCGCATCTTCTTCACTCTTCAGTCGCATTTCTCAGTCGCATTCTTCAGCTTCATCTTGATTCTTCGTGTAAGTTTTTAGTTGCTTCGTCTTCATCTTTTTCTTAGTTTGTTTGAAAGCATTCTGGCTTTGGATTTTTCTTGGTTTGTTTGAAAGCTGAAGTGAGATTGGTCGTGTGCTTTAATTGTTGAGCTCTTACAAAGTTATCTTGTGTCAGTTGTTATAAAATTTGTATTTCATAACTAATAAACTTTTTAATCTACATACATAATTATGTACTAGAGTAAAAAAGTAGATATCTATATACAAAGAGTTACTGCTAGTCGTCTGAACAAAGATAGAAACTTTGGTTAGTGTTTATTTTATTGGATGTTGCATTAAATTTAAATTCTTGTGAAATAGAACAGTTCTGAAAAGAGTTTTAGCAAAATAGTTCTTAAAATCTTATAAAACTGTTTTAGCAAAATAGTTTTATACTGAAACTGTTTTATACATTGCGAAACAGTTTTATACATCGCGAAACTGTTTTACTTATTTTATCTTATCAGGTAAACCGATAACCGAACCGATAATGATCGATAACCGATTAACCGATAACCGATAACCAATATCTTATCGGTTTGGTTATCGGGTTACGATATTTGTAAACCGATAGCCGATAGACAAAACCGATAATATTCATAACCGAACCGATCCGACCGATGCCCACCCCTACATCATATAATAGCTGGTGGGCTAAAAATACTCATAGGGGTGCACCAGTGGTAGTGAAAATGAAAAATCCCCAACGACTAGTCTATGGTTGAACTTGAAGGTGGCACGGGGTTTTTAATTAGGCTCCCCCGACATTAAAATGGACAAAAAATGGTAATTATATACAAAATTAACACAAAACCAAGTCCGTTAGTTGAAAAGTGCAATATTAGGCCCAATTTGGTAACGATGGGAATAGCTTTGAGGCCATGTTTTGACAGATGGAAAAGTTAAACCATTTCGTTTAGTTTAGCGGCATTTTTACCTTTACCCATTACAAAATAAGAAATAAGTTCAAAAACTGAATGGATGATATACTTCCAACCAAAATTTTAGAATCAAACAGTCTTGGCTATTCATGATTCTACTCCCTTAACAACAAGCAAGGTCTCTTTTTTTCCTTTTTCCTAAAGTCTCAGCCAACTAGCACGCAGCTCTAGTATTCTAAAGCATTCCTGCTATCCCCACTACCACTACTTAATTTGGTTAACTATTGTAGTTGAGAGCATATTAAAGTGTTTGCGTTTTATGAATTGGGAGATTATCATACTTCGATGGTGAAAATGGGAGCATGCAGATCTAGGAACATTGCTTCTCAAATAACTACAAATAACTACAACAACTACGCCTCAATCCCAACAAGTGCAATAAGTTGAGGTCGGTTATATGCATACTCAAACAAACCGAAAAAAACAGTTAAAACACTGAACAAAGAGAACAAAGAGAGGAACATACAACTAGGATGATTAAAGAACCTGGCAGAGATAGCATCAAAACTCCTTCTAATTGGAACTACAAGGTCCGGTGGCACGGGCATCCCTGCCACTAAGTACTTGTATATCATTGCTTGATGCTCCAACTCCTGCCACTGCACCGCCGTAAATGGTGGCCGGAATCCATAGTCATATCCCGCCACCCCCACCTCTCCACCACCTCCCCCCACCCCAACCCCCAATGATATTGATGTCCCACTCATTTTACACCCTTTTCCCTTCACAAAAAGCTGCACCCAAAAAAGAACACAATAGCAGTAAATATACAAATAAATTTATATTTATGCTAAAATTAAAAAAGATTGAAAAAACAAGTCTTTTTTGTGCAACTGTGTGTTTTTGGTGTAGCTGTGTGCAACTGTGTGTTTTTGGTGTAACTGTATGAGTGATGTGTTGTGTATAGAGCATAGGTTGATGGGGTTACCTAAAAGATCAGTCTTTTTGGTGTAACTGTGTGTTTTTTGTGTAACTGAGTGTGTGGTGTGTTGTGTAGAGAGCAGAGGTTGATGGGCTTACCAAAAATATCAGTCTTTTTGTGCAACTCTGTGTTTTGTGTATAACTCTGTGTATGTGTGTGTGTGTGTTGGTAGAGAGCAGAGGTAGTTGAGGTTACCTAAAAGGGGGACAGATCTAGGGTTTGGATAAAACCTGCAAGAAGAACAGAGAGAAAAGTTATTGAAGAAAGTAAGTGAAGAAGACTGATAGTGTACTTTGTTAAGGGGGAAAAAGGGGTTTGATTACATGGGTAGTTAGAACTAGTCAAATGGAGATTTTGAGGTTGACATTGTGTTTTAGCAGAGAAAAACAGAAGTGGAGGGGTTTTGGGGAAGTTAATGAAGTTTTATGAGTATTGGGAGTGTTGAGGTTAAGGGAAGCATTGGGACATGTGAATAAAGGATGTGTGGGGTTGAGGTTGGAAGGGTAAGGGGGGGGGGGGACCTTAGGGTATGGGGGGTCATGTCTTGTTGTGGTCCAATTGATGTAATAGTTCTTCATCTCTATCTTTCAAATGTTCATATGATTATATTTTATTTTATAGTTGTTCGTGGTTAATTTGTCACATTAGTACCCTCCCCAGATCCTAGTCGTGAGATTCCACTGGGTGGTTGTTATATTTTTTTGTGTTTGTTTCCGTTTATTTGCTCGTTTCATAATTGATTTCACAATACGGCTGTTAAACTATCAACACCTAACTCATATTAAAGTTATCCATAGTTCAATTAAAATAAACTTTCAGAAAATCAAACTAATGGTAATACATTAAATGACATATACAAAAGTCCCCACAAACTTTCTATACATTCAAAAAAATATAACAAAAATACATTTGACATAACTCAGAGAGAGAAGGCTGCTCAAAGCAGAACCTGAACATGATTTCCCTAAACAAGATAAACTCCAAATACATCAGATGAAAAAGTTATCCATAATTCAATTTATGAACTTTCAGAATACTAATGGTAATACATTATAATGACATACTGTAAAAAGGTCCCAAAAACTGACTTTTATACAGTCTTACTATACATTTGCCAAAACTCATCTAGAATCTGAACACTACTTTTGCAATACATCTAATGTCATTAGACCACTTGGCAACCACATCCATCAAAAGTATAAACAAAGCTACTTTCGCGTCTGGACTTCACCGATTCTTCCCTTGTCACTCCAAGCAGCTTTGTTGCCGGAATAGTGCAAGATAAAAATGTGCCAATAGTTATCCTCAGTGACTACATTCCAACAGTTATTGCTTGCCTAATAGTTTTATCTAATCTGAGCCAAGTCAAAAAATGGCTCTAGTTTTCTCTTTGGCACAGACTTGGTCTCTTCAGGATTCCCAAAAATATTCCAAAATCTTAGTGTCTCATCAGCTGCTGCAGTCGCCACAGTATAGCCATCTGGACTCTGAAATATGTTACACAAAAAGTCAGTAAACTGTGAAGCGCAAAGAAATATAAAGCATAAATGAACGCGACATGGCATTTGTGTGGACCAATCATACCTGAGCCATATGAAGAACTCTTGATGTGTGACCGAAAAGTTCTGCAACTTTTGTCATAGAAGGATATTTCCACACTGTCAGCTGGTTATCAGTAAAGCCATGAGAACTCAAAAGCTCGCGTTCGTGTCTGTTCCAAAGCAACGAACAGACTTGTGAACCTGTATCCACAGAATTCAAGCAAGCTCCGGTGTTGGTGTTCCAAAACTTTATGCACTCATCTCCAACACCACCTCCCGAGGCGACCATGTTACTCTGGAAAGGACACCAGGAAATAGCTTTCACAGCAGCTGTGTGGTCCGTCATACGATGAATCCATTGGCGTGTAGAGTTAGGTGATCCCGTCGATACGCTCCATATGTGGACCAAATTGTCATTCCCTCCACTAGCCAATTGCTGGCCTGAAGCAGACCACTTCAATCCACATATCTCCTGATTGTGTCCCCTGTATGTTCCAACGACGTGGGATCTTATACGCACATCATTATTGATGATCATAGTGTCCATGCTTCCAGTTGTCAGTATGTGGCCATTCCAATCAAGCGAGCCAACTCTTAAGCTGTGTCCCCGTAAAGTCCTCAGCTGTTTATAAAGAAAAGATATTAGACTTCTGATATAGAATATTAATTTGCTGTATGCTAATTAGACTAAAAGAAATATGATGAAAGAATCTACTCACCAACCGGCTGGAACTGGAGTCCCACAACTGAACATGGGAATTATTTAAGCCCAATGCAAGATGTCTTCCATCTGGTGCCCAGCTGACACCAGTCACTGGCCCTAAATCATCACTAACTGAGAGAAGCTCAGTAACAGAACCATCAGAAGCGTCCCACAGATATACAGAATTTCCTAGGGCAATGGCGACAATGTTACTGCATCCCCAATCTAACAAATTGAGATAAAAATCATCTAGTATATCAGGAGCGTCCAGCGTCCTCTCTGCAGTCTGTTTCAAAGGAGTTCTCTAAGTTAGGAACAAAAGCGGAAAAAAAAACATCTAAGTATGAGTACTCCTCCTCCCAAAAAGGATGAGAGTTTTCGGATTTTGAGAGTCAAACTTCTTAACTTTGACCATGAATTCGGACATAGAATCTTTACGTTTTTGTAAATAAAATTTATATATTTGGAAACTACATATAAAGCACTATAAGTCACAACAATTAACAATTCAAATATTTAAAAGGTATATGAAAAATTCGTGGTCAAGGAACAACTCATTTAATAATTCGTTTACTCTCGAAATCCGAAAAGTGTTATTCTTTTTGTGACAGAGGGAGTAGTAAAAAGGGGAAGAAAGAAATACACACTTGGGGAATGAATCTCCTCTTTTTAGTGGTCTTTGACTGTTGAATAGGTGATGGAGATTTAAAAACTCTCTCAGCCGAAGGCGGAGGCTTATTCTTAAAAGCGAGGATCCTTGTTCTATTCATGTTGAAAATTTCTGCTAACTGTTTTGTATAGGCTTCTTTAGATGCAGAATTTACTCCAGAATTTTCCTTTTTAACCTTTCCACCACTGAGCATGTAATGTGCATAGTCAAAATCCATCGCAGAACGGTTGGGAATGAACCTGTCCAACTGCATTTCACAAAAAACTTAGCATTTAGAACTCAACCTAACAGCAAATTTCATATAAAAAGCAAAACACGACATAATGCTGACACTCTAAAAATAATGAGAATAATCATTAGAATACCACACAAAACAGGATGAGATGACAAAAAGAGCTGAAACTTCATCTGTACATGTTAAAACACCTAACTCAAATTTATTTTCTATTTTGATTGATGAAAGCTCAAAGCAAAAACAAAACCTTTACCTATTTCCCAATTTCAATTTCCTAAGTTTGATTGACATTTTAGGAATAAACTTTAGTCCAAAAGAATTTCTTCACCTTCAATAAACCCCATACTCTTAGCTTCTTTCTCTAAATAAAAATGTAAAAACATCCAAAAAAAATTATTAATAAAAAGTAGAAGTGATCAGTTAACCACATTGACATACAATTTAAGATGAATAACAGGAAAAACTGGAAAATATGTAGCAAAACCAGATCGCAAGAAAATATGTTCAATAATTAAGATTGCATAATAATAAAAAATTAAAAAAATTCCCCGTAATTACAGGGGAAAAAAGGTAAGAGGAATTCCAAGTTGCACACAAATTAAGCAAAACGCACAAAACCCAAAAAAAATCAAAAAGGATACACTAATTCACTGCAACTAACGAGCCAAGAAAAAATATCAATCAATTATCAACGACGCCAAAAACCCTAAATTAGTTGGGTTTATCGAACCCAATTTAATGAGCGAAGAAATCATGACACAAACTCAAGAAACCGTATATATATATATATACAGGGAAATAGAAATCGTACATTCTCTTGAGAAGTTTTGTTGTGAGATATCGGAGTAAAGAGAGGACGGCGAAACTTGTTGTTGTATCTGCTCCCTGCATCCATAGATACAGACCCAGCCAATTAAAATCTTTGGATACTCAAACGATTACTACAAAAGTGAATACAGAGGCGTTTTCCGCAGAGCAACAATGAAACAATGAAAGAGAGAAAGAATAGTCAGTGTTAATGGCGTTTTCCGCAGAGCAATTTCTGAGAGAAGAGAGCGCGTTAGAATTTCTTCAGTGAGAAGGATTTGAGTTTCTGATTGAATGTTAACGTATGATAACGGCTATATATGTTTCGGAGGCGGTCAAAGACAAATGGGCCACAAGAAACGGGTTCTTTCTCGGGTCAGTTTTCTGCTCCGGATAACTCATTGAGAAGTAGGGTTGTGCATCGGTCCCATCGGATCGGATTTAGCATATTTCGGATTGTGAATTCGGATTTTGGATTTTATAAAATGCAATCCAAATTAAATTGGATGGCAGATCGGATTTTAAAGTTTGGATCGGTAAATATTTCGGATTTTCGGATCGGATTGTACGTCTTATTAAGGCTACTAACAATCTAATCGGCTACGATATTTTTAAGTCTATTGCTATTCACCATTTTATTTAATTGAAAGGAAACAAATATCTATCATAGCAATAGACAAAAATAAAAGTTTCATAGCAAAATAAAATAAAGTGTAAATTCCGAACAAATTTAATAAAGAAGAGGCGACGTTGTCTGTTGTTAGGAAAGAGAGACTGAGAATGAGAGACACAAAGGTAAGACTTAAGAGAAGCGGACAAAGCAATATGAAGAGTCTAATATTTATACATGTCCATATATTTCAGATTTCGGATCGGATTGGATTAAAATATACCAATCCGAATCCAATCCGAATATCCGAACTTTTAAAAAACCTAATCCATATCCAATCCGAATATCCAAAATCTAAAATCCGAAAATCCGAATAGGGCGGATCGGTTCGGATTCTCGGATATCCGAACCAAATGCACAACCCTATTGAGAAGTAGTTATTTATCAGGATTGTTACCCAAATAGCTGGTCGGATTTACTGCTTACATTTTTTACTACACAAACTGATTATATACGCTTATAAATAATAATTATATACAGTTATATACATATTATACATGAATATATTATACATTTACTGGCTAACAGCTTGTTTGGATGGTTGTTATCTATTTTATTGTATTGTATTGTTACTTTAAATACAATATTTATTTTGATTGTTACTTAAATTTTATTGTATCGTATCATTAAATCTGTTGTTATGTAACGATGAAAAGTGCCACTTTATGTAACGACTGGTTTGGTATGGTCGCGTCGTTATCTTACTTTTTTTAGTCTCATCTTGCCCTTCCTTATTATTAAATAATTATATTTTATCCTTTACCTTAATTTTCTACATAATAATTCTATCATGTCTCCTACTTTTTTTATTTAATAATATTGCAAGTTTATTCTTCATATTACTGGCGCATCACATCATGAAACGATGACAAACGATATAATCTATTCAAACAGTGTATTCATCAAAACAAAACAATACAATATAATACAATTGTTATGAAATATTATATTTTGTAGTGGATGTCTATAACTCCTAAAGAAGTTACTCCCACTACTCTTCTCCATTTGTATATAACTCCCACTACTTCTCACCATTATAGTTGTAACTCCCACACCTCCATAACCTCCCCATGATCTTCCTCCATGATCTCAAATATTTAATGTCATGTTTATGGCATTCTTTTGTATGCCTCTATGTAATCCTATAAATAGAGGATTTTGGCACCACATTGTACACACTTGAACACTTGATGAAATAAGAAAGTTATCTCTTCTTCTCTTATTCTACTTATCTTCTTGTTTTATATTGTTACTTTGAGCTACATTTCTTAGCACGTTATCAGCACGAGTCTCTATCCAATTGAGTTACTACATCTACAAAATTGTCTTAAATCTGAAAAAGCATATGTCTGTTGTGCCTGATATTCCTCTGGAAGAAGATGAGTTTTTCTTTTCCATTTAGCAATTTCAAATAATGGTATGAAATATAATAAAAGGAATAACAAGGTTGAGGAGACTAGTACATCGTGAAAAGGCATATAATGCTAAGATACGTTTTTTAATTTTTTTTAATTAATTTATTTTCTTGTTAGTTTTTCTCAAAGATTCTTTATTTGTCGGAAAAGTTTCCAATACTAAGTATTACTTTGTAAAGTTGAAAATACTTAGATGTAAATTAATTACTACTCCATATTTTTCTTTCTAATATTTATTGTAAGTTTAGTCTAATCTCTTTCACCTAATGTTCAGGTTAGATGTTATATGAGAATCAGAAGCATATAATGATGCAGCTAAATGTTACATACTAAACCAGAGATCAAAGATGTTCATAAATTAAGGAGCTACGCTAGCTTTTGCAAGTCATTTAAAGAACTTTGATTACTTTGTTACCGGTAAATAGATACTTATTGTGTAAAACATATATGAGTTTACTTTTATTACTATTAAAAGTAGTATACCATGAAAGTCTCAAGGGTGAGTCTACTTTGGCATATTATGCCATTAATTGAGTATAAGACGGTGGGTTCAAGTCCCAACGCACTATGTTGATGAAAAGACATTGGATTCGAGTTTCAATGCAGTATGGCCTAACATGCCTTTATATGGGTAAGGCATTGGGTTTGAGTCCCAATGCAATATATTGATGATATAATGATGACTAAAGAAAATAATATATTTTTCATGTAAAAGCATGAATCTTGTCCCACTTGATTCGCACCATTCTTGAAGTGAATATGGTAGCGATGCATAATAAGTCTGAATAAAGGCAAGTGGTTGATCAATAAACGTGGACGTGCCAAAGATCAAATAATAGTGGTCATCATTATGGTAGATGTAAAAGAGAACAATATGAATTCTCAAAATAGTCCTTCAAAATGTGAAGGCAATGTTTACCATCAAATTGGTATGAAAAAATGTATAAAGCACGTCATGATAATTATACTCCATTCTTTGAAGAGAATGTGACTTGTGATAAGCATTGAGAATGCAGATTCATTCCTAAAGGTGAATGTAACAATATGTGATAAAAGTAATGAATAAATACGTGCAATGAATGATTGGATTCACACCACAACTCACCTCTAAGGGAGGTTTAAGAGAAAGAAAGATAATGAATATTACTATGTGGTTACATGAATATGTCATTGGTCGCGTACATGTGGTAGGCCAAAAATATTTTGACATGCCTTATAAAAAGTTATATTAAAGGCAAAAGTAAATCAAGAAAAGATTTTGCTTATGATGATTTTGACCATGACAATCATTATGATAAGATAATTTTCTCTGTGGAGGAAAAATTCACCACTTGGATGGTGTTATAAAAGATCTTGTAGTGCAAAATTATTGAGAGCTCCAGAAGAGCGAATTTGGTACTACCCGAATAAATTATTCATGGCATTGGTGGTAGTAAGTCTCAAAAGAAACTTTTTGAGTTTCAAATGTATAAATGAAAGGAAGATCGATTATCTTCATATTACTATAACATACCGGGTAAATATGAAGGTTACCCGATTTTTCTTCTATTTGTACTACACAAATATAAGCATGATGATGAATTCGCATGCCATAGTAAATTAGATGTTTACTGAAATAAATATCAGTTGGCATGACCGGTTGGCCATCCCGGTTCATTTATGATGTGAAAATTGATTGAGAATTCACATTGGCATATATTGAAGAAATAGAAGGTTCTTCAAGAATTCTCTTGTGCTGCTTATTCTCATGATATACCAGTTAAGGTTGGGATTGAATCCCTTGATTTCTGGAACGAATAAGAGGTGATATATATATATATATATGGCCTCAGTCACCTGCCATGTGGACCGTTTACTATTATATGATTTTAATAAATGCATCTATTGTATGGTCATATGTGCGTTTGTTGTCAACTTGCAGTTTGGATTTTGCAAGATTGATTGCTCAAATTATTAGAGCAGAGTCCAGAATATAAATTTATCTTGATAATGCTGGTTTAAATCCAAGTTGGTTTAGCAGAGATTGTATGCATACAATTATAGCTAAACCATTGGTTATGAGAATAAAATTACCAAAAGAAAATTTGGTATGAGATGTATTATTTAATATAGAGCAGTACTTGTACGCATCTAGCTAAGTTATGATAAATTCTCCCCGTCACAATTGGTTCAGGGTCAGGAACCAAATATTTTCATCTAGAAATATGGATGTACTATATGATTTAATTGTGCCACCACAATGCACAAAGATTGGTCCCCAAAGAAGGTTGGGGATATGTGTTGGTGATCCCTACATTAGGGGGAGAAAATGAGCAGCTGAAAAAAGTAATACATGGAATGAATTATTAGAAGTACACTTAGATCCTCGTACAAGAAAATATGAACTTGAAGTTCAAGTGATAATTCATTTGCAAAATATTTCCATGCGCATTTGCCGACCCAAACTAAATGTCATATTTCAGCTACTAATGCTCCAAATAGAATAAAGTCCATGATGGACATAGTCTATGGAACTCATGAAGCGTAATAGACTAATCGGCTCCAAAGATAAAACTCCTTGAAGAAGGAGAGGAGCAAATGTTCAAGATGGTCATAATAAGGAGGCAAGTGCTATATAAGAGCACCATGACATAACACTTCATAAGACCTCACTGGAGAGGCTCAGGTACCTGAAAATAATGAGATCTCGATAAGTTATGTCTTTATTGACTGATGATGGAACCGACGTAAAATGATCGTCGACAATGTTGTTGATATAATGTGGCGCTCAATACTATTAATGTTGACGAGGATCTTGAGCTCAAATCTGTCATGGAATTTGGACAGATAAATGATTGGCCAAATGAAAAATATGCAATGAAAATTGACTTCATTTGAAAAATATGAAGTTGGACGGATAGTTCCAACAGCTTAAAGTATAAAGGCTATGTGAATATATCGAAATACGATTAGTGTTATATTGCGAAAGGAATCTTTGATATAGATTTGTTTGTTCTAAGAATTATTGTCAAGGTTTTGTTGGTTATGGAAATGCAGGCATTTTCTGAAATTCGTTCTTGAAACAACTATTTGTATATAAGGGCAATGCAATATTGAGATATTCAACAAGGTTCTAATTACATTGAAGATGATACTGCATGCATAGCTCAATTGAAAGAAGGACCATCGAGCATCGAAGGAGACAAAATAATGGACATTCACCAAAGTTCTTCAACAAATTTGTTCAAGTGATAATTTGACAAACTTCTTCACATGCACTGCGAATCTCAATATTAGAGAAGTTGTTATACAAGATTGGAATTCGTCATCTCCGAAGAATAAAGTGATGTTTTTATTAGGGGGAGGCAAATACGCGTTGTATTCTTTTTCCCTTAGCTAAAATTTTATCCCACTAGGTTTTCCTGGCGAGGTTTTTAATGAGGCAACAAATAATGCGTATTACAAGATATGTGTACTCTTTTTCCTTCACTAAGATTTTTTCCCACAGGGTTTTTTCTTAGTAAGGTTTTAACGAGGCACATTATCTATAGACATCCAAGGGGGAGTGTTATGAAATATTATATTTTGTAGTGGATGTCTATAACTCCTAAAGAAGTTACTCCCACTACTCTTCTCCATTTATAGATAACTCCCACTACTTCTCACCATTATAGTTATAACTCCCACACCTCCATAACCTCCCCATGATCTTCCTCCATGATCTCAAATGTTTAATGTCATGTTTATGGCGTTCTTTTATATGCCTCTATGTAATCCTGTAAATAGAGGGTTTTGGCACCACATTGTACACACTTGAACACTTGATGAAATAAGAAAGTTATCTCTTCTTCTCTTATTCTACTTATCTTCTTGTTTTATATTGTTACTTTGAGCTACATTTCTTAACAACAATAAAAATATAATACATTATGAAACGACATGCAACAACTATCCAAACAAGCAATAAGTTTTAGCGGTTGGTGGGCAGATCTTTAGGTTAATTTTTTTGTTTTATTTTTGGATTTAAATATTATACACTAAGAGTTCATTTGAATTTAAAAATAAATTATGCAAAAATTGTAATATCGGAATTAGTGATGTAGGAACTAATGCATAGATTATTTTTATAGTCGTTTGGTTCATTGTATTAATAATATGCATAATCTAGAACATGTGTTTGATCTTAAGCTAAATACAAAAGGAAAAACTTAAAGTTACCATAATTTTTCATTTAGATACATCAAGTAAGCCTTGTTTCGATTGAATATCTGTAATAGGTTCAAAGTACCAATCAGACACATCATGTTGACATGATTGATTCGTGAGTTGCACCGTATAAAATGTTCTTTGGCTTGATATTCCTAACTGTAGTTTATAAGAAATGAACCACAATTAGTAAAAAAAAGAAAATAAGTGAAAATAGAATAATTAATAGATGAATGTGTGTGTGAAAATAAATTTATGAGTCAAAAATACTCCTCCAACATCAGTTGAGGACTATGAACTTACAACTCACACTATCATCATGAAATTATCTGATTGAAATATTTTAGGCCTACTACAATTGTTCAACCAGAAAAGGTCTATTTAAGATGTCTAAATAAAAAATCGTGACAACTTTAGATATTTATTTATATATCCAGCCTTGATTTTAAGTTGGGTAGATTTTTATTTTTGACTAGTATTTGGGTACGCGCGTTGCGTGTGTACACCGTCCCAATGAATAAATTTTTTAAGAAAAATACATAAATATTCTATTAAAATACTTTTGCTTGTTTGTTTTCTTAAAAAAAGTTTTTACCAATTTTTCCATTATGCTGTATTTATATTTTACCTTCACAAAATACATGTACATATGATTTTCTATCCATCATAACCTAGGTTTCTTTTTACTTTTTTCCCACGTATAAATGGAAAGTGTTTCATATCACTTAGATATTTGCATTAGTTTGTACACAAAAATTATATTGCTAAAAATATTTTGTTCTAAAATATTCTGAAAGAACAAAAAATTATAGTTGGAACCGTCAATCTATAGCATTTCATACAAAATTATGAAAGAACAAAAAATGTACTCCATAAAAAGAGAATTATTTTTTATATTAGAGTGAAGTTCCGAAAATATATGTACATTCTAAATGAGTATCACATAAACATTTCAAATATTAGTAAAGTAAACATATATTGAAATNAAATAGTAATTCACATATTATTTTTCTTATAGGGTCGCTTCACAGCTGAAGTGGAGCAATTCATACGCAGTCAGCCACCTAATGAGTCCGGTGCGCCAATCCAACTATCGGACGACGATGCTGAGAGAATGTGGACGCAGGCTGCTGGCGGTCCAAAAGGGGGGAAGGTATACGGGCTTCCTAATAAGAAATTTCATCGCTATAAGTGTGGAATGCAAGGAATAGGGACTTCCTCCCAAGCCGAGCAACTTGATGGGGAGAGCCTCTCCTCTATGCGGGAGACTGTGGCAAAGCTCACATCCGAGCTAGAAGCCGCCAAGGAGAGAGAAAGGCTTAGAGATATGCAGTACTCTGGCATACAAGCTCAGTGCAAGGTCATGCAAAAGCAGATCAAAACTCTCCTAGCTTCTGGTAATTCTCCAATTCCCCGGTCTCGTGAGTCATCGCCAGAGGCTCGCCTTCCCCGTGCTCATTCCTCCCGTCCTCCCCGTGGTCATTCTTTCCATCATCGACAAATAGCCCATTCTAGATACCGTCATGGTGAAGAAAGTTCATCAGACGGTGATGATAATGATGTAGAGAACAATCTTTGAACTTATTAGTTTATGCTAGACAAATACAATTGGTTTTCGAATGGTTCTGTAATAACATTTAACTTATTAGTTTGCTAATTAGCTTAAAGTATAAAGTTCTATTGAACTTTATACTTTGTTCGTTATAATTGTTGTTGTTGTTGTTGTTGTTGTTGCTGTTGCTGTTGCTTGTTGTTGCTGTTGTTGGCATATTTGCCTATTTAGGAATTTTGGTAAGCTGGCAGGTGGTGTAGCTGCCAAAAGAGGCAGTTCCTGCCAGCAATATACCAAGAAAAGCGACCAACTTTGGTCGCATTTCTATTAAAAAAAATAATAATTTTCTGTGAAATAGCGACCAAGGTTGGTCGCTATTTAACCCAGATTTCCCAAAAAGCGACCAAGATTGGTCGCTATTTACCAGAAAATTAACAATTTCTGGAAATATGGCGACCAGGGTTGGCCGCTTATTAATAAATAAAAAAAATTTTCATGTATTTAGCGACCAACTTTGGTCGCTTATTTAAAAAAAATAATTAAAAAATTTATAGTATAGCGACCAACTTTGGTCGCAATTTTCCAGATTTTAAAATATAATATTTCGTATACAGACCAAAGTTGGTCGCTACTTTATAATTAATAATAAAAAAAAAAATGAAATTTACACAAATGAGACCAACTTTGGTCGCAAAATTTATAATATTAAAATAATATAGCGACCAAAATTGGTCGCCGGTGTCTTTACCGGAATATTTGGTCCTTTGACTTGAGAGACAAAGTTGGTCGCTAATTAGCGACCAACTTTGGTCCCTAAGGTAAAGGGACCAGCTTAATATCGACCAGGCACGTTTGGTCGCTTTTTGGCCAACTGATTACTTTTTGTGGTCGTTTTTTTCCGGATTTCTAGTAGTGTACCCATGTAAAACATGAGCATACATGTGTGTCATGGGCGAATAGGAGGTTGCCTAAGTGTCATCTATGGTAAAGTCAATTTAATGATGAACACTTATGTGATGATGTATACATGTTAGTCAGCTTCTCATCTCCGTCCACGTTACCTTTGAGCGTTTTTACTCTCTTTTAAAGAGATAATTATCAGACCACAGAGTATTGGAATACACATTCTTTCCAACTCGAATGGTTACGCTCGTCTTTTCCCCTTATATTGATTCCTTGTTTAACAAGTATCTAGAGATGCTAAAATTAAAGCCCACATGTTGAGGGAAGGATACATTTTTCTAGTATCATAACAAAATAAAGTATCATCTGCTATGATTCTCAATAAGAGATCACATTATTATAAGTTTTAGAGTCGGGACTCAACATTGGAAATACATAAATAAATAGATATTGACCCAAGCCATCCATAAATATAATGCATAGAGTTTCTTCCCGCACTTATATATATTAGTATTTGGGTACGCGCAACTACACCGTCCCAATGAATAAATTTTTTTAAGAAAAATACATAAATATTCTACTAAAATACTTTTGCTTGTTTGTTTTCTTAAAAAAAGTTTTTACCAATTTTTCCATTATGCTGTATTTATATTTTACCTTCACAAAATACATGTACATATGGTTTTCTATCCATCATAACCTAGGTTTCTTTTTACTTTTTTCCCACGTATAAATGGGAAGTGTTTCATATCACTTAGATATTTGCATTAGTTTGTACACAAAAATTATATTGCTAAAAATATTTTGTTCTAAAATATTCTGAAAGAAACAAAAAACTTATAGTTGGAACCGTCAATCTATAGCATTTCATACAAATTATG
>NC_031998.1:4946044-4970949 GCF_001879085.1 Nicotiana attenuata
TAAAAACAGTTTTATGGTCTTTCCCCCTAAAAAAAATTACTGAATCCTAAATCTAAACATAGAAAAGAACCTAAACCTAAATAAATAAAAGAGACGTCAATAAAATCTAATTGCCAACGAATTCTAAACCTATAATGAATCCTAATTAGTTGCAGAATCTTAAACTTTAATAAAGAAAAGTTGCACTCAACAAAAAGAAAGGCAATAAAACGGCACTTTTTTATTTTTCTTTCAATTTTTGTTTATTAGTGTTTGTAATTACAATTTTATCCAACATAAAATATACTTATGAGGGATAAAAAAGACGAATAATATTTCGATAGGGGCTTCGTGCTTTTAGTATATATATATATATATATATATATATATATATATATATATATATATATATATATATATATATATATATATATATATTGAAAAGGTGATATGGCATCCTTATATGTCCAACAATTGTATTTATCTTTTATCTCCTTTTTTTTTTTTTTTGGTATTTTTACTTTTTACCTTCTCATTTAATTAATTACTTCATATAAACATAAAATTCTATAAGTATTAAATAAGAACAACCGTTATTTGAAACGTTCTTGGTGAATAAGAGGCAAATTCGGAGCCGTATATTTTTATGCTGTAACAAAGATTTTTAAATGTACCAGTTGTGCATTTCAGAAATTGTGGCATAAATTTTGGTTTGTCAAATGGTTAGAGGCCTCGTCTTTTTGTGATACTCCTTATATTGAGGTGCCTGCTTATGCCAAAAATGATCTTATGCATTGGTCTATAAATTTGCATGTTTAAGTATCATTTTGTGCGATTTTAACTTTCTTTTTTTCTTTTATATATCTGAAGCAGACAGTTATTGACTCTTTTTAAATAGGGGAAGGATTGGAACGTTTGGGAAGAGCTTTTGTTGAGAGATGTTGACCCCACCTATTTAACTAAACCATAGTTAGTAGAGTAGTCAGTCTTATACTATACTATAGTGAGTAGTTAGGTTAGTTACAACTAAAAAAGTGTATAAGTAGTAGCTTAGTCTTAGCTCAATGTAACAATGTATATTTTCTCTCAGCATAATGAAGTAACCGCGGCTTCTGCTTCTTCTCATTTCTTCTCATTTCTCCTTCTTCTCATATTTCTGCTTCTGTAACCGCCGTAGCTGAAGCTTCTTGACATGGTATCGGAGCTCGGTTAAACGAGTGTTAGCTCAACTTTGACGGATCTAATTGAATCAATTTCCTAAGTAGATCTGATCAATTGAGTCAATTCTCAATCTGAATCTCATCCCTCGCAAGCTAAGAGTTCGAGATTTGTTCGATTGAGTCTCAATTGACAGTCAATAGCTGCATTACTACTTAATCTCAGATTTCTAGGATATTTTCCTTCAATGTCTGCAACAATGCCGGGTAACGAGGAAGTTGCTAATAACCAGACCATCGCAAATCCAGTAGATCAAGTCGATCATCATCATCCTCTGTATATCCATCCATCTGATACACAAGGTTTTGTTCTCATCTCTATTCAGCTACAAGGTTCTGAAAACTACTCTGTTTGGAGTAGATCATTGAAAATTGTGTTGCATGGTAAAAACAAAATAGGTTTTGTCTTAGGTACCTGCAAAAAAAATAACTATGATGTTAGCCTTCATGATCTATGGGATAAGTGTAATGCAATAGTGTTGGCATGGATTATGGATACTGTAGCACCAAATTTGATTAGTACTGTCATCTATGCTTCTGATGCTTATACTGTTTGGGAGGATCTAAGGGAACGACTTGACAAAGTAAATGCATCTAGAGCTGCTTATCTACATAAAGAAATTGCTACTTTGACACAAGGAGTGTCCTCTGTGTCTGTATATTTCTCTCGTTTGAGAGAATTGTAGGATGAGTATGAAACACTTACTCCGCCGCCTTCTTGTGATTGTCCTGAATCGAAGAAACATGTAGAACACTATCAGCTTCAAAAGCTTTATCAGTTTTTGACAGGTCTCAATGACTCCTATGAGAATGCTAAAAATCAGGTGCTCATGACTAGACCTTTACCAAATCTAAACCAAGCTTATGCCATGATAATCAATGTAGAAAGTCAAAGGATTACTGGAAAAGGTGTGAATAGTGCCAATGATAACAATGAAGCTACTGCAATGATGAGCAAATAGGACTCATAATAGTGGTCATAGTGGAGGATATAATAATCCTGGAGGCTACACCAGCACTAACTACTCTGGAGGTTACAAACCTAAGAATTTCTTCAACAAGTCAACAGTTCAATGTGACTATTGTAAGTGTAAAGGTCATATAAAGGAAAACTGTTTCAAGCTTCATGGATATCCTAGTGATTACAAGAATAAGAGAAGAGGAGGAACTTTCAATGCTCAGGAAAACAATGTGAACAGCAGTCTGAATCAGATGGAGAACAGTTATGGAAATCTGCCTTCAGAAACACACGCAATCAACTGAACTGTCCTGCTCCAGCTCAGTTCTTTACTCCAGAGCAATATCAGCAAATTCTACAGATGCTGAACAAGGGCAACGAGGTTAAACCTGTTGCAAACTCAGCTACTACAGGGACAACGGGTATACTACATGCTTCAATGTCTACTTTGGTGGATCAAAATTGGATTGTAGACACAGGAGCTTCTAATCACATGGTACATAGTCTAAATCTGTTGGACTCTTATGAAGAAGTATCAGAGAAGGATAAAAATAAAGTCCAGTTGCCTACTGGAGAACAAGCTTCTATTACACACACTGGAATCTGTTCTTTCTTCAGAAATAAGAAAATTCAGAATATACTTCACATTCTAGATTTCAAGTACAACTTACTTTTCAGTTTCTAAGATTACAAAAAAGCTAAGGTGTTTGGTGGCATTCTTTCCTGACTTTTGTGTCTTTCAGGAACTCTTCAGTGGGAAGGTACTGGGGATTGGTAGAGAAGAACTTGGACTCTACATCCTCAAGGCTGTAGACAGACAAACTCCTGGTCATCATATATCACCAAGTGTAAATACCATTGTTAGTACAAATAAAACTGGTAGTCAGAATAATACAAGCTCATGTAGTGATTCCTTTTTGTGGCATAGAAGATTAGGACATACTCCTCTAAAGGTACTACAGAAATTACACAACCTTCAAGGGTTGCTTAGAACTGAACATCAACATTATACTGTATGTCCTATTGCAAAGCAATCAAGACTACCCTTTCCTCTTAGAACCTCTTATTCTACTTCTATATTTGATCTTGTTCGTGCAGATGTTTGGGGGCCATACAGATTACCCACTCATGATGGTAAAAGATATTTTTTAACCTTGATGGATGATTTCTCTAAATATATCTGGATATTTCTTTTAACTACTAAGGCAGATACGATTGTAGTTTTAAAGAACTTCCTTACAATGGTGTCAAATCAGTTTAAAACTGCAATCAAGTGCCTCAGAACTGACAATGGCACTGAATTTGTGAATGATCGCGTCCAGCACCTGTTGCAAAGTCTGGGTATCTTCATCAAAGTTCTTGTGTATATACACCCCAACAAAATGCGGTGGTGGAGAGAAGGCATAGAACTATATTAGATATGGCTAGAGCTCTCAGGTTTCAAGCCTTTATGCCCCTGAGGTTTTGGGGTGAGTGTGTATCTACAGCAGTATATCTACTGAATAGATTACCCACTTGCCTTCTTCAAGGAAAGTCTCCTTTTGAAGCACTATTTCAGATGATACCTTCTCTTCAACATCTTAGAGTGTTTTGGAACTTATGCTATGCAACAAAAGTTCAGAAAGGGGATAAGTTCAGTCCCAGGGCAGTTCTAGCAGTTCACATGGGATACTCATCTTCTCAAAAGGGGTATATTCTCTATGATTTACATTCCAAGGGCTTCTTTGTTAGTAGAGATGTTGTTTTCAAAGATACATCTTTCTCTTTAAGCACATGCAACTTGGAACTTCTCCCTTATTTCCTATACTAGAGTTCACAGATGCATTAAGTGACCAGAGTACTAGTCATCCTACTATTTTACCTACCTCTGATGTTCACCATCAGTCTTCTTCCTCTAGTCCTATCTATGCTGATACTTCTAAACCAACTCCTCTTATTCCTACTTCTGCACCCTCAGTCTCTCATGAAGGTCTCAGAAGATCCTCTAGGCCTTCAAAACCCCCTATATGGCTAACTGATTATGTAGTTCAGCCCATAAAATCCACCTGTTCCTATCCTGTCTCACAACATGTCTCTTACAGTCAACTGTCTCCAGAGTACAGGGCCTCTCTTGCTATATACTCAGCTATTGTTGAACCCAGCACATTCAAGGAGGCAAGTGCTGATCCTAAGTGGCTTGAAGCTATGCAGGCTGAGATTTCAGCATTACAAGATAATAACACCTGGTCCTTAGTTGATCTGCCTCAAGGAAAGGTTCCTATAGGATGTAAGTGGGTCTTCAAAGTTAAGTACAAGTCTAATGGTGAGATGGAACGATATAAGGCTAGACTTGTAGCCAAAGGCTACAGTCAACAAGAAGGCCTGGACTATACAGAGACATTCTCCCCTGTGGCCAAGATGGTCACAGTAAGGACTGTGGTTGCCCTAGCTGCTGCATCAAGTTGGTACACTTTTCAGATGGATGTCCATAATGCATTCCTGCAAGGTGACCTTCAGGAGGAGGTCTATATGCAAGTTCCTGATGACTTTTCAAGCCAGGAGGAGTCTCAAAAGGTTTGTAAGTTGCATAAGTCTTTGTATGGTTTGAAGCAAGCACCTAGGTAGTGGAATCTTAAGCTAACAGAGGCATTCCTAAACATGGATTTTACTCAAAGCCACTATGACTATTCTCTCTTCACCAAAAGAACAGGAGTTGATCTTGTAGTCATTCTAGTCTATGTGGATGATTTGTTGGTAACTCGTAGCAACCTACTCCTTATTCAGCAAGTCAGAAAAGATTTGCAGGAGACGTTTAAAATGAAGGATCTAGGGGAGCTAAAGTATTTCCTTGGCATTGAGTTCTTAAGGTCTCAGAAGGGTATCCTAATGTATCAAAGGAAATATGCCCTAGAGTTGGTGTCTGAGCTTGGCTTAGCAGGAGGAAAAACAGCCTATACACCTCTTGAGTTCAATCACAAACTTACCTCTGTTGAGTTTGATCAAATAGTGGAAAACAGTGACTCTGAAGATGTGCAACTTGAAGAGAAGGGAAATTATCAAAGACTAGTTGGGAGGCTTTTGTACCTAACAATGACAAGACCAGATATAGCCTTTGTTGTTCAGATACTAAGTCAGTATATGCATGCACCTAAGGTCTCTCATATGGAAGCTGCTAAGAGAGTAGTGAGATATCTCAAGTCTACACCTGGACTGGGTCTGTTCATGCCAACAGGAAAGTGCAACAACCTAGTAGCCTATTGTGGTTCAGATTGGGGAGCTTGTGTTGAGTCAAGGAAGTCAGTCACAAGGTATGTGGTTAAATTTGGCGATGCACTGATTTCTTGGAAGTCAAAGAAACAAGGGACAGTATCCAGAAGCTCAGCTGAAGCAGAGTTTAGGAGCATGGCAACCACAGTAGCTGAAATTGTATGGTTGGTAGGACTCTTCAAAGAGTTAGGAGTGGACATTACTCTGCCTATGCCTCTATACTATGACAGCAAAGCAGCAATCCAAATTGCTGCACATCCTATTTTTCATGAACGAACAAAACACATAGATATTGACTGTTATTTTGTAAGGGAAAAACTTGTACAAGGACTTATTCAAACTCAGCATGTGGGTACAGCAGAACAGTTAGCAGATGTGCTGACAAAGGCCTTGTGCAAACCACAGCATGACTACTTACTAAGCAAGCTGGGAATGAAGAATGTATTTCATCCCTCAGCTTGAGGGGGAGTGTTGAGAGATGTAGACCCCACCTATTTAGCTAAACCATAGTTAGTAGAGTAGTCAGTCTTATACTATACTATAGTGAGTAGTTAGGTTAGTTACAACTAACAAAGTGTATAAGTAGTAGCTTAGTCTTAGCTCAATGTAACAGTGTATATTTTCTCTCAGCATAATGAAGTAACCGCGGCTTCTGCTTCTTCTCATTTCTTCTCATTTCTCCTTCTTCTCATATTTCTGCTTCTGTAACCGCCATAGCTGAAGCTTCTTGACAGCTTTTATGGTTTTCACTATCCCAACTATAACCTTGCCACTTCTTTTAGACCAGGAAAAGTGTTTATCTTTAACTTCTTTTTTTTGGCTTTATCTCTCAATTATTTGGTTGTTCGGTCTTCCCAGTTATTGTTTTTTTGGCTTAAGTGTTGTCAACTTTTTTTACCGAATGTCCCCATAGAGACGTAACTTTTTCAATAACTTATAACAATCAATCGATTAAAACTCCTGATTTCTCATTCTATATTGCAGAGTTTCGTCAAAAAAATATCTACAAAAGAAAGAACACCACCAGCACTCTGGAAATAGGAGTCACAAGGTTTAGGTCTTTGGTTTTTCATGTAACCTCGACAGCCTATGCACCCTCTTCACCTATTCCAGGTAATTCTTATTTTAGTATTATATTATTTTACCATCCTCGAAAGCTTACATTTGGTCATTTTGAGAACGTTGCTTTTGAGATTAATACCTGAATATACTATGGAAGGGGGTGTGTCCTTTTAAAAGAAAATTTTTAGACTTTTTATGTTAAAGAAACTAATTTTTTCGTGACAAAGTGGTTGGAATTTATCTGCCTGTCTGATATGAGGATTTTAAGAATGTTATTGCAGGGACTATGTCAGAAAGTGCGATACCAACAAAGCAATGGAAAATCCATAGACATCTATTATATTCTCTCGCTTTCTTCTGGTAAAGTTGTGCTCAAAGTCTGTGTTCATGTATGTGTATAAGACCATTTTTTGTTTCCTTCGTTGGTGTCGAAGGAAACAAAATTTGTGTAGGAATAGATAGAACGTTTCCCAAATAAGAAATAAGCAAAGAAGGGAGATCTAGTTGAGTTGATAGGAATTAATTCACTAATTAAGAGGCCTGGGGGAATTTGAATAGGGGAAGGAAATTGTAAGAGGGTGTTTGGATTGGCTTATTTAAGTGCTTATTGGCTTTTAAACACTTTTTTAGTTTGTGTGGTGTTTGGCAATATTAAAAAGTGCTTAAAATCACTTACTTTTAGGCATAAAAAGTACAAAAATAAGCCAAAAACCAAAAGTTGGGTATTACCAAGTTATGGCTTTTGGCTTTTAACTTAAAAATTACTTTTTATAAGCCAATCCACGCACCCTCTAAATTTAAAGAAGGTTTTGTTAGGTCTGGGGTAAAGTAACGGTAAAACCATAAATGAAATAGGATTTGTTAGGTCTGGGGTAAAGTAACGGTAAAATCATAAATGAAATGGTTAATGACTTCTCCACTTCCTCTTCTCGTTTTGCTCCTTCTACTTTTCCTCGGTTGAATTTTGATTAAACATTGTAATAATGACATTTTCTCAAATTTCATAAAGTGTTTTAAAAGTTATATTTTCTCTCGTCTTCCTTTAATACCTTATTTTTGAAATCCAAAACTTCTCCAAATACAAAAGTAGATAAAAAGAACGAAAAATGAAGGATAATGCAATGATATTATAGAAATACAAAACTTAGCCTTAAGAACTATTTGTTGTGTTGAATTTTTATTTTTGGTTTATATAATATCTCTCTTTTAGATCTTTTGTTTTAAAAATTAAATTGTCATTAGCAATGGCTTCATTTTGTGGGCATGATGTAAGATATCATCAAAATATCGCAAATAGCACAATAACGATGTTCATTCAAGTATATTACCTTATTGAATTATCCAATTTTATAAGCACCATTAAAAGAAGATCCTGCAATTTAGACCTTCAAATTAGCTAGATGAAATTCTTGCAAAGGACCAAAAGCGAGTCTTCAATATTTTAGAAAGAAGCAACCAATTTTAGAAATGCGTTACATCATAATTGATGATGCTATGGTTGAAAAATACAGAAAATATAAAATTGTAACATGGATTTAAATCACATGCTTTAGTTTCAACAACCCTATCTGAACATTTTTCCACTAAGGGGAGTATAATAGGATAGGATCAATTGAACGTGTCTCGAGTACATAAGCACGTAGGCAAATCAATTTTCGGAATCGATTTGGAATGAGAGTTTGAACAAACCATATTTAGAACTTCTGTGGAACTCATGAATTCTAATTCTAGAAAGGAAGTTTAGCCAACTATGCTTTCTTTAGATTACTACAACGTCCCAATACTTCTAGCAATTTCAATCTATAGGAAGATAGGGAAAATCGAATACTAATTAGAAGGACTCTCATGATATAAGTCTCTTAGGAATTTCGTCAAACATCTACTATGTAAAATCGACTACAAAGCTCTACAATGGTAATCCCTTCCTCCCTCAACCAATTTCAACAAGAAACTAGCCGAAATAGTTCAATAATCTCACATACTACCTCCTATTGGCACATGCATGGCCTATCTCCAACTCCACAACCTGCTTAGACCCAAAACAAACTTGCATGGATGATGTAGGACAAGAACTTACGCGGATAGGTGGTGGCCTAGTGAATGATTCCCTTAAATCTTCAAGATTGGGGCAAGGATTGATGAGCAGAGTACTTGGGGATTACTCCTCTCTCTCTAAAGCACTCCCCTCTCTCTAAAACATTCGCTTAAACTAACCAAAATAACCCCCAAACTTGTTTTATACAAATGGGGTCAGGTAAAATTTCCTCAAACTTAAACCTCCGAACTAGGTCTGTGATCGCAGATCGGACCGCAAAATAAATATGCGGTCCGTAAAGTGGACCGCAAAAATAGTTCAAAAAGCTGGGCTGGCCTGATCAAGTTTGCGACCGCTCTGCGGCCCACAGAACAGTTATACGATCGCATAACGCACCGCAAAAGTCACCCTTCGGATATTTTATGCTGAATCTGCGATGGATATGTGGCCAGCAAAATAATTATGCGTTCGCATAATTGACCGCAAGACGGCTTCTAAAATTGGCTTTGTTCCTGTTGCATCCTGCGGCGAATCTGCGGTCCGCTGAGTAGTTATGCTGCCGCATAATGGACCGCAAAAGTGCCATGTGGTGCAAAAATTATTCTTCCAACTCCCCAATGCATTGCACGACCCAAGAAGTCTGTGCTACCTTCGAACACATTGGCCTACCTCGGCACTACGAACTCGGGGTTCTAGGCAAATTATTACGGAGCCTTACAGCTCTTTGGCCCAAAAGGACATTAAATTATCTCTATGTGCTAATTGTTGCATTTTTAGAGTAACATAGTCATTTGGTGGACTAATGCCTAGGGAGAGAGTTAGGAAAGAAAAAAGTGAAGCTGATAAAACAATCCACCATTTGCTTAAAAAAGAGTACTCTTCAAGTTTTTCGTCATGATTTTTCTCTAAAGATAGAATCTCAAAAAGATTTTGTACTTTTTATACCATAAAAGACAAAACAATTTTTCAAGAGAGTTTCTAGCTAACACAATCTAAACGAATAACGCATACTTGATTTTCGTTCCTTGGGATAGGATACGTAGGCAACCCCTCTTGGTTTCAGTTTTTTTTCATCTTCAAAGCTGAGTCTCAAGGCCTTTTTTAGGTAAATTGTAGCCGAGTCTTGCATGTCCATGATTGATCATATCAGATATTTTTGCAAAATAATGCTATTTTTGCAAAATTAACAAGTTGATTCATGTCTTGGGAGTCCTGAGTCCACTACTAGATGTCTAACTGTTTTAAAGTCCACCTTTGTTGAATTTGCATCCCTAGCCACTTTTGACCATATTGGTTGTTTTTGCAAAAAAAGGATTATTTCTGTAAAGTAATTTCGGTAGTTTGAGGAGATGTAAGCCCTAGTGAGGTGTTTTTCTATTTTAGAGGTCACCCTATTTGAGTTTTACTTCTAGCCACTTTTGGTCACCTATGTCATTTTGCAAAAATAGCTTTAACAATGTTTTGCATGTGTCTAGTTGAAAATGTTGTGGATCTTAAAGTTATTTAAAACCTCATGTCTCTCTTTCAAAGGTCGTGTCCACCCTTGTCTTATCCCAGGACGTGAATACATTCATCGCACCTAAGACAATCATGGTCGCACATAGTGTCTTGAGTCACTAACTCTATTTGACTTCATTACTCTTATCATATATGAACTCGCTAATTCGCGATAAAGTGTTGATGGTGGTCAAGGTTCTTAGAAAGTTAATTAAGTGGTGGCATAAGTTCACACCTGTTATGCCCCGAAATATTATGTCGATATTACGTCTCGCAGTATTATATTACAATGATGCTACGCTTTGCAGTATTAAATTACGACGATGTTGCACCCCGTAGTATTGTACGTTGAATTTGTCGTAAGGTAATTAACATTAGTCCAAGGAAAAAGATTATTTGGAGATTATAA
This sequence comes from Nicotiana attenuata, assembly GCF_001879085.1. NCBI lineage: Eukaryota > Viridiplantae > Streptophyta > Magnoliopsida > Solanales > Solanaceae > Nicotiana > Nicotiana attenuata. The sequence goes on from NC_031998.1 coordinate 4,956,448, forward strand.
GGATTATGCTATTTTAAATAAATGATGAGTAAATTCGTGAAGATGAGAGGGGAAGCAAGTCAAAGAAAATAAATTTTTCGTCCAAGTTTGGCATATTGGGATAAAATACGGGCCGAGCGTTAATAACCGATATTTTACGGACTAGTACCATACAAGGTACCATATGACCATGATAGTAGGATGTACAAAGTGTATTAAAAAAATAATAATTTAAAGTAATTTTAAACAATTCTTAATTATACAAGTAATTGGTTAATTACCGGGTAGCGGGATATTACCTAATTAAATTCATTGATTGATGGATAGGATCAAAATCCCACATGACAGCCTATTAATACACCAACCGTATGACTCTTAGTCATAATTCATGACTAAGAGTCATTTTTAATAGGTGGCAAGAGTCATGACTAAGAGTCATTTTTGATAAAGATAAGAATATGAGAAATACACCTTCACTCTTAAGAAACGTAAGGACAATGTTATACCATATAGTTTTTCATGACAAAATTCAGCAAGTAATATTATTAAGCAAGTTATATTGAGACAATGATTAGCTCATGATTTTCAAAGGTAACGTAAGGCTTCTATGACAAATTAAGGATGGTTATATTCAGCAAGTAACGGATCTTAAGCACAATGTCATACGAAATTATACTGCGTAATAGCAACGTGATTTTGTGATTCTAAGGGAGCACGGCGCAACCTTTTCGAAGAATATCATATGGATTTTTCCCTACTTCAGGTATGTTAAGGCTATCCCTTCTTTCTTTTTGGCATGATCTATACGACACAGACGAAACGAGAAAATGCACAACTTCCATAAATGACTCTATTCATAGAAGTATTAGGAGTGTCTATGTTCTTGAATTCCCTTGTATCTTGTTATTCTATTATCTGTTAATGGGTCTCAAACAATACGTAAGTTGAAAAAAAAGGTTTACTCATGATATTACTCAAAGGCATAATGGTCTTATGACATTCCAAGAGATTTTATTGACGTACTTCTCATGCATTGCATTCATGTACATTGACTCATGACCAGATGGCGTTATATATGCGTATATATGTATATATATGTATATAGGATATGGAAAAGGCTATGGCATTATATACCACCACCTGATCAGCTGGTGTACGTTGATGATTTGCCCACAGTGGCCGAGATGATATGATGGAATGACCTCAGAGGCTTGATGATATTATGAACGCATATACCCATGCTTGATATGACATTTATACACATATGCACGACAGTATAATATTAAATGATTCACAGAGTTATTCAGATATAAATGTTGACTCTTTTACTCCATGTTTCTCTCATGTCTACTAGTTACTGATTTTCATTCCTTACATACTCGGTACATTATTTGTACTGACGTCCCTTTTGCCTGGGGACGCTGCATTTCATGCCCGCAGGTCCTGATAGACAGGTCGAGAGTCCTCCAAGTAGTCTATCAGCTTAGCGGAAGGTGTTGGTGCGCTCCATTTGCTCCGGAGTTGCTTCTTTGGTCAGTATGATTAGTACATGTATTGATTGGTATGGCGGGACCCTGCCCCGACCTTTATGATATTATGTATTCTTGGAGGCTTGTAGACAGATGTCACGTATACAGATATTTGTATGGCCTTGTCGGCCTATGTTTCTAGTATATAAAGAATCATGCCGGCCTTATAGGCCCGTACTTCATATGTATAAGTTTGTATTCCCTCATGCTTTACTCTGGTTCATTTACCTATGATAGAATGATACGAAAGATACGTTATGCTGGTACTCAATTGAGTAAGGTACCGGGTGCCCGTCGCGGCCTATCGATTTGGGTCGTGACAAAAGTGGTATCAGAGCAGTTCTGTCCTAGGGAGTCTACAAGCCGTGTCTAGTAGATTCTTACTTATGGGTGTGTCGTGCACCACACTTATAAGTGGGATGCTACATGGCATTTAGGACTGTCACTCTTTCTTCTTACTCTAGATCGTATGGTAGAGCTCAGTTGTAAGAATTCAAATTCGTATCTTCTATTTTATTCGTAATAATACGATACCTACATCGAGAAAGACGATTGGTAAAAAACATAGCTATGGAAGAGTTGGGTCAGAAGAACTCGACTTTGCATCATGCTTACGATAAGTAAATGTGAGGTCTTCAGCGGACCATGTGCGTACTGAAAGGTGTAAGCCTCTTGATAAGGAGTCTTGAGACCAGAACACGTATCCACCTTAATGGTAAAAGATGAGAGATTCAGAAGATAAATACAAGTTTCAACAAGAAAAAGAAGTAAGATGAAGAAGAGTACAAGGCGCCCAGTTAATGAAGGTTAACAGTGTTTATAATTCAGGCAGAGGAATCTAAGCTTTTTGAGTTATATTCAACAGTAACATAGGTATGTACGATTGGCCGTACCCATCTCAGTTATGCCCTATGGGGGCTAACAGGTGTAGTTTAAGAAAAGGATGGAACATCAGGATCCGGCTGGGGTTAGAGTAACCCAAAATGATGAATGGATTGTTTGTGTTAGTTGACATTTTTGAAGAGTATTACAAATGTGCTAATAGATCTTCTTGTGAGACACCCAGATGGTGCACTCTAGAATATTACAATTAGATGCGAATACTAGCATGAAAAAAAAATGTTGAAGATAGGCACTGAAAGCCTGGAAGTGATAAATATTACCTTAGTGTGACTCTCGTCCCTAGTAGAGCAAGGATGTTGAGCAACGCGAAGAGCCGACGGATGAAGCAAGGGGAGAAAAAGTAAAAGAATGTCTTGCTGAATTTTTCACAAGAAAGGGATAGGCAGAAATACTAGCAGAGTAATGAGAAGAGAGATACGGAAGAATTATGAGTAAGATGCGATACATGGACGACAATGGTAGATCAAAAAGATGACGGTATTACCGGCTCCATAGTTAGGTGAAGGAAGAGATGAGAGGTGATAGGCCTTAATACAACAAAAAGAGTATAAGCCATAAAGTCATATCCTCATTTCAAGAAGTAAGTTCGTGACTCTAACGTGATTGTCAATAGGAAAATTGTGACGACCCAAAGGGTCATCACCTGTTTTCTCATTCGTTCTGTGCTTCCGAGGCCTTGGAAACCTCACTTTTGGTTGCCTCGATTTGCTTGCGCACTCCGGGCGCGAAGCCGGAAAATTTTTATGTTAAAATATATGAATTCTGTGAAAAATTTGGTGAATTATGATATTAATATTGATATAGTTGACTTTGGTCAACATTTTGGGTAAACGGACCCGGACCCGTGATGTGACGGTCCCGGGAGGTCCGTAGAAAAATATGGGACTCGGGCATGTGTCCGGAGTCGAAATCCGAGGTCCAGAACCCCGGTAAAAGAATTTTTCTGATAAATTGTTTTCTGAAATTGATAAGGAAAAATGGAAATGAAAATGAGTTAGAAAATATAGGTATCGGGCTCGTATTTTGGTTCCGACGCCCGGTACAGGTCTTAAATATGCGTTAAGCGCTTCCTGTGAAATTTGGTCGAAATCGGACGTCGTTTGACGTGTTCCGGACCTAAATAGCTAAAGTTGAAGGTTTATGAATTTTGAAATGAAAATTATGAGTTTGGGGCTTGATTCTTTGATTTTGATGTTATTTTAGCGATTTGATCACTCGATCAAGTTCGTAGGATGATATCGAGTTAGTGTGTGTGGTTGGTTGGGAGCCCCGAGGGCTCGGGAGTGTTTCGGAGGTGTTCCGGGAGGTTTTAAAACTTAGAAAAGTTGCAGAAAAGTCTGCAACAGGTGCCCAGTCATTTCCTTCTTCGCGATCGCACTCTCTCTCCCGCGTTCGCGAAGCATCAGAATTTCCTTCATCGTGTTCGCGTACAACATCACGCGTTCGCGTAAGCCAAATTTGGGACCCCAGTATTTTCCTCTTCGCGTTCGCATTCAACTGTTCGCGAACGCGTAGCCTTGCATCTTTCTTCAGCGCGTTCGCGTGGGCTTTCACGCGTTCGCGTAGAACAAATCCTGGACCCCCCAGTGTTTCTCCTTCGCGTTCGCATCCTCCCAATCGCGAACGCGTTGACCTGCCCAGTTACCCTTCGCGAACGCGGCCCTCTTCCCACGAACGCGAAGGGCAATTTTGCCCAGTTATATTTTTAATTTCCAGAACAGTGTAGTTACGGGAATTTCATGAAAACACACGAGCTCTTTCTTCTCCAAGGTCTTTAGGCGTCCATTGAAGCTCCCTTTCACCAAAACTTCTTGGGTTAGTAAATCTTAACTCGTTTTCTTCATTTTCCATCAATATTTGTTGAATTCCTAAGCCTAAAACATATAATTTAGGGTAGAAATTGGGGGAAATGGGTAGAGTTAGGTTTTTGAAAATTTTGGGCGATTCAACCTCAATTTGGGGTCGAATCTTGAAACAAATTATATATTTGAACTCGTGGGGTTATGGGTGATTGGAATTTGGTCCGAGCCTCGAGTTTGGACCATGTGGGCCCGGTGTCGGATTTTGCTATTTTTGAAAGAATGGTAGGAAATTCATTTCTAGGCTATGGGATTATGTTGTTGAGCCTCATTTGATATTATTGAATTAATTATGACTAGATATCATTGTTTCGGAGTCGAATTCTAGAGGAAAGGCGGTGTTAGAGGCTTGATTGCTATTTTCGGACCGAGGTAAGTGTTTGATCTAACTTTGGCTTGAGGGAATAGGATTAGAGTATCATAAATGCTATTTGCTAATTGATCGAGTACGGTGTATAGGCGTGGTGACGAGTGTCTATACACCGGAGTCTAGCATGACCGTGGGTCTTTGTTTGTGCTTGTTTATGAGATAATTTGGAACTCTTCTAAGCTACAAAAATGTTTTTCTGCAAATGTGAAGAGTCGGAGGATAAGTTGTGAAATATTAATATTTTGGAGCATTGGCTCGAGTGTTAAATACCATTGAGTAAGAGATGAACGTATTGAAAAGAGTTGTGATTAATCCCTTGCCGGGATGGTTTGATTACAGTGAGTATTGCCCTTGCCGGGTTGTGAAAGATATTGTTATTGTTTCCTTGCCAGGACTTGGTTGTTATTTGTGTTATTCCCTTGCCGAGACAGTTCATATTACTTGTTTATTCCCCTTGCCCGTTTGGTTGTGACTGTTATTTGGGTGAGGAAGAGTGAAATTGCACGAAGGGTCATTCCGTGCTATTCTTGATTATATTTGCACGAAGGGTCATTCCGTGCTATTCTTGATTATATTTGCACGAAGGGTCATTCCATGCTATTCTTGATTATATTTGCACGAAGGGTCATTCCGTGCTATTCTTGATTATATTTGCACGAAGGGTCATGCCGTGCTATGTTTTGACTATTTATGCACGAAGGTACATTCCGTGCTCTGATTTGTTTATATTTGCACGAAGGGTCATTCCGTGCCGTGAGATGAGAGCTATGTGAGGGAAAGCACGAAGGGTGATGCCGTGCATTTTATTTGATTGCTTTGGGTGAGATTGAGAGTAAAAGCACGAAGGGTGATGCCGTGCAACTATTGAATTTCTTATTCTTTGATAATTATTTTTGTGCCATATTTCTTAATTACGCTGTTGAACTTTATATCCAAATTGTACTCTCCCACAGCATGTTCCCCCCCCCCCCCTTTTTAACTGTTTAGTTCCGGTATTTTCTTTCCTTTTGTTGCATATTTGTATGTAAAAAAGTTGTACAGGTTGGTTTGGTAGTCCTGTCTAGCCTCGTCACTACTTCGCCGGGGTTAGGCCAGGCACTTACCAGCACATGGGGTCGGTTGTGCTGATGCTACACTCTGTGCATTTCTTTGTGCACAGATCCAGGAGCAGCTTTTGGACAGCAGCAGTAAGATTCTTATCCGGGAGCTATCTTCAGTCCAGGGACTCTCGAGGTAGCCTAGCTGGCGTTCGCAGGCCGAAGTCCCTTTCCTTATTTCAGTTTGTTTTCATTGTATCGAAACAGACATGTGTATTTCTTTCATTCCGACTTGTTGTAGTATTCTATAGTAGTCCGTGAGCTAGTGACACCAGTTCTTGGGTAGTGAATTATGTCTGGATTTCTGTATCGCATCTAGTAACATTTACTAAGTCTTCCGCATTTCTTTAACTGTTGTTAGTATATTATGTTGTTGAGGTTGAATAGAGAATGTTTAATGTATGGCTGGCCTAGCTCCGTTAGTAGGCGCCATCACGACGCCCGATGGTGGAAAAAAATTCGGGTCGTGACAAAAATCTAGACCCCAGAATAATAGAGATCAGTATGGGCTGGTGAACAAGATAAAGTAAACATGAATTAGGGATTTAGTGATTTGATAATGGTCGACATCATGAGAATTTTAGATTTCGTACCGGCAATAATAAAATGGACAATAGAAGAAGATTCATGAGAAATTCAGAGAATGGTCATTCAGGAAGACGCTTCCCTAAAGTAAGCGATGTGAGCAAAATTAAGCTTAGGAGAGTGTATGTGCCAGTTATAGTAATTGTCACCTCGCGAGTAAGGAATTTCGTTATCTTTAGTACAAAAGGATTACCGCAAGGAGAGTAAGGGTCATCGATGATGTGAAAAGACGCCAAAAATGAAGAGGTAGAACATCTATAGGCACATTGTCGTATCTCCAACTCTTAGTACTCCCCTAAAGGGGGGTATATAGAATGACGTGACATTACATCAGAATTAAGTGGTTCTAGTAATTATGGAATGGTAAAGGAAGAATGCGATAAAATGAAAAAGGGATGAGATTGCACTTATTCAAAGCCTACAGATATACTACGATACCAGGGCATTATGCAAACACGACATCAGGAAGAGGAAGTAAGGGTTCCTGCCTGAGATATTATTGATTAATAAGGAGCCAGTGCGAGAGGTAAGTTAAGACAAAGGAAATGACCCAAAAAAAAGAGTGCGCGAAATATTGATACGGGAATGGGCCAACAAGCAATTAGTAGTTGATTCAAGAAGAGACTAGCTATGGCCAGACAAGATAATACAGACAAATAAACAGATCGTGCAAGATAAACATAGGGAACCCCAATATGGGGAATTCAGCCTCACAGTTATGACATCGTGATCTTTGAAAACTATCTATATAGGAGTTGGGGAAGTTAAAAAGGTACCGTATGAGTATTACGGAAAATAAAAGAAAGTGCCACCGTGAAGACAGTCAAAACTTTAGTTTAGGAGTAACCCTACAAGCACAAGAGCGTGGAGATAAGTAACTACGGGTAATTATAGGCGAGGAAGAACATCAAACATTCCGTCAGGCATACGATGTGATAAGCTCGCAGCCTTACAAGAGTCAGAGGATCCCCCCGCCAGAGTACCACAATGAAAGACTAGTTGAGGAAATAAGGAAGAAGGCTTCAACCAAAGCACAACGATCTAAAGAGAAAATGGTCATGTAACAACAGTCTCACAACAACATTGGAAGCACTCCAAAGGAAAGTGGCACCTACCGTGGCTAATGAACGAGAAGTAAAATTAAAAGTAATATTCGAGATCATATGAGTTGCATGAAAACTCTGGCATGTGTGGGCACTAAGATAAGCTAAGTATGGACGCAACACGGGGGCAGAAAGACCAAGAAAAGTAATAGCTTACCCTGGAAGAAAGCTAAGATGGAACGAAAGAAATTATTCGATCAATGATCCAGAGTTGGTTACGTTATGAACGCACTTAAGGGTTTGGAGTTTATACATGCAGCATATACAGCCGTAGAAGATTCTGGTATACGTTAAAAGAAAGAATTGAGCCCAGGTCATAAACGAAAGATTAAATTGTTAAGGGCTTGTATCATGCATATTCCTCAGCGCCCATAAACGGCTAAATAGACTAACTAATACCATGAACCCCAGAGCGCGAGATAATTTAAGCCGACATAAAGGCCGATAAAAAGAAGGAGGAAACTAAAGAGTTACATCAACGAAGTAAATCAGGAATTCGGTTATTGAACCTAGAAATTATAGGTATCGTGATTGAGAATATTGCAGAAGTACTCTTACTATCAAAGGTACAAGGGAGATATTACAACAACCATATTCTATAACGGCTCTATGATAAAGGCAGTTAGAAGAAGTACTAGCCTTATAAGAAGTCAGTATGCCCACCGAATTGTGTATGCCTAAAGGTGCAAGTATAATAATAGAGCTTCAAGTTGTGAACGTGAATTATACCTATGTGGAAGGGAGGTCATGAAAGAGATAGAAGATACGATGCAAGATTTTAAGGTAAGAAAGGAAAAGGGGAACAACATACAAGATACTCAAAATGCAGAAGGTCGTGATGGTCCATACTGCGGATAAAAGGCTAGAAGCGCGGGGATTCAGTATCTAGGAATGATAGCAGCGTCGTCAGTGGAATACTTCCCAACCTATGGTTTCTAAGTACCGAAAGGTTTACTTAGAGAGTAAAAGAAGAGTTAGAGACGATGCGGTGTCTCGCTTGATGTTCCAGAAAATGCATGGGAATTGACCGAAAGCTAAAATATGGTAGAACGACAAGGTTTTAGAAAGACAAGAGTAAGGATAAGGAGAAGGCAAGTGAGAAGGTGACGAAAATGGATAAGTCCTCGGGATTAATCCTGTGAAAACAAAGGAGCTGATGGTTCCTCTAAGTCATAGAAAGCTCAATATAGCCTGAATGAACTCAAAGGAGTCTTTGACTAATAGCATTTAGAAGAGATGGAACACTGTAGAATGGGGGTGTGATTATGATAGATAAAGGACGACGTTTGGGCCTTCGATTGAGTAATGGTCTGACGGAAAAAGGGGATTTCATGAATTGGACAGGATTAAAATAGCCACGTAAGGCGAGTCGCACTAGGATGCTATGATATATGGTTATGGAAGTATAATATTGTATCACCCAGGTGGATCAGAAAAATCACTTCAAATATTCCATGATGCAACGTAAGCCCTAGTGGCAATATATTATGTAAGAAATTTCAAGTTATCAATGGATGATTGTAGATCAACATTGAGGTGAATCAACAATGGATGGGTAAAAGTTGCAAAGTACGAGATGAGATTGGGCCATCAGTCTTAAGATGAACAGTAATGAAGAACCGTTAAAGGATCTACCTTTATGCATATAGGATAAGCAACGAGAGTAACCTGGAGTTCGGTAGCAGACCTCAGTAATGAAAAATCGAAGTAAGAATTTTGGTATAATATGGCCTACTTAGATGTAGTAAAGCTAATGATGCCCAAAGGGACATCTTGACATAATTTTGTATATGTTCACAAAGTGAAGCCTAGAGATTGGCTAAAAGCTGGAAGAGAAGAGAAAAGTCAGGCGCACATAGAAAGTTAGAGTCGTAAAGGCTGCATGATACAAGGTAGCAACAATTACGAGATTAGAAGGATTTCGACTACAAGTCATAGAGGCTTAAAGGGGGGAAATGCCCTGGCCTTTGGGATTCATTCACAGAACAGTCACCTAGATGGCAGGACGAGTACTAAAGTATTCGCAAGACCTATGGGTTATGAGAATGATAAGAGCATCAATCAACATTAGAGGACGAATGTTCCAAAGAGGGGAATTATGTTACGCCCCGCAATATTACGTCGATATTACGTCCCGCAGTATTATATTACGATGATGTTACACTTTGCAGTATTAAATTACGACGATGTTTCACCCCATAGTATTGTATGTTGAATTTGTCGTAAGGTAATTGACATTAGTCCAAGGTAAAAGATTATTTGGAGATTATAAGGATTATGCTATTTTAAACAAATGATGAGTAAATTCGTGAAGATGAGAGGGGAAGCAAGTCAAAGAAAATGAATTTTTCGTCCAAGTTTGGCATATTGGGATAAAATACGGGCCGAGCGTTAATAACCGATATTTATGGACTAGTACCATACAAGGTACCATACGACCATGATAGTAGGATGTATAAAGTGAATTAAAAAATAATAATTTTAAGTAATTTTAAATAATTTTTAATTATGCGGGTAATTGGTTAATTATCGAGTAGCGTAATATTACCTAATTAAATTCATTGATTGATGGATAGGATCAAAATCCTACATGGCAGCCTATTAATACACCAACCGTATGACTCTTAGTCATAATTCATGACTAAGAGTCATTTTTAATAGGTGGCAAGAGTCATGACTAAGAGTCATTTTTGATAAAGATAAGAATATGAGAAATACACCTTCACTCTTCAGAAACGTAAGGACAAGGTTATACCATATAGGTTTTCATGACAAAATTCAGCAAGTAATATTTATTAAGCAAGTTATACTGAGACAATGATTAGCTCAATATTTTCAAAGGTAACGTAAGGCTTGTATGCCAAATTAAGGATGGTTATATTCAGCAAGTAACGGATCTTAAGCACAATGTCATACGAAATCATACTGCGTAATAACAATGGGATTTTGCGATTCTAAGGGAGCACGGTGCAACCTTTTCCAAGAATATCATACAGATTTTTCCCTACTCCAGGTATGTTAAGGCTATCCCTTCTTTCTTTTTGGCATGATCTATACGATACGAACGAAACGAGAAAATGCACAACTTCCATAAATGACTCTATTCATAAAAGTATCAGGAGTGCCTATGTTCTTGAATTCCCTTGTATCTTGTTATTCTATCATCTGTTAATGGGTCTCAGAAAATACATAAGTTGAAAAAAAAGGTTTACTTCATGATATTACTCAAAGTCATAATGGTCTTATGATATTCCAAGAGATTTTATTGACGTACTTCTCATGCATTGCATTCATGTACATTGACCCATGACCAGATGGCGTTATATATGGGATATGAGAAAAGGTTATGGCGTTACATACGCACCACCACCTGATCAGCTGGTGTACGTTGATGATTTGCCCACAGTGGCCGAGATGATATGATGGGATGCCCTCAAAGGCTTCATGATGTTATGGACGCATATAACCATGCATGGTATGACATTTATACGCATATGCACGATAGTATAATATTAAATGATTCACAGAGTTATTCAGATATACATGTTGAGTCTTTTACTCCATGTTTCTCTCATGTCTACTAGTTACTGATTTTCATTCCTTACATACTCGGTACATTATTTGTACTGACGTCCCTTTTGCCTGGGGACGCTGCGTTTCATGCCCGTAGGTCCTGATAGACAGGTCGAGAGTCCTCCAAGTAGGCTATCAGCTCAGCGGAAGGTGTTGGTTCGCTCCATTTGCTCCGGAGTTGCTTCTTTGGTCAGTATGATTAGTACATGTAATGATTGGTATGGCGGAACCCTATCCCGACCTTTATGATATTATGTATTCTTAGAGGCTTGTAGACAGATGTCATGTATACAGATACTTGTATGGCCTTGTCGGCCTACGTTTCGAGTATATAAAGAATCATGCCGGCTTTATAGGCCCGTACTTCATATGTATAAGTTTGTATTCCCTCATGTTTTACTCCGGTTCATTTACCTATGATAAAATGATATGAAAGATACGTTATCTTGGTACTCGATTGAGTAAGGTACCGGGTGCCCATCGCGGCCCATCGGTTTGGGTCGTGACAACACCTTTATAGTAGTATGTGTTAATTCGTAAATTGGGCACTCTTACCTCACCTTTGGACAGCACACTTAGCCTGGATCTAATAGAAGTGATGTTGGCATATTGGAATCCACAGTATATGGTCTTCAGGTTAGGAGATTATTATATAATACATACTTTTTTTAGGACTATATGGTCTTATGCGTCTGCTGTATCTAGGTAACGAAATGGTCTTAATGAGCATCTGAGGTGTCTTAAAGAGTCATGGATATCTTTAGAGTACTTATTCGCTAGATATGCACGTTCGAATGATTTTGATATCTTTTGGGACCAGTTCAGCTCAAACTAGACCGCTTGGGAAAAATTTCGTCTCGAGGCCCTTAGTCTCGTTGTTTTGGGTACCTTAGTATTGCCGTTGGACGAAAGGCGTATTAGTAATCGTTTGGGGTCAATAATGACAGCGCTGTTTCATGATGAGCATGGCAAGAATATCACTATTGTGCCTATAATTTTAGCCGAGATGTATCGGGATTTTAGTGAGGTTGGGAGTGGCATCAGGTTTGTGAAGAAAGTAAACTTTTGTTGCAACTGTGGATGATAGAGCACTTTTGCCCTGCTTCACTACTTTGCGCTATTGACTGTGCCATATATGATCAGGTGAATTATTGAGCATAGGATGAAGGTTCCTAAGTGTGCATTGCCTGTAGGTGTTGAGGATTGGATTGCGTTTTAGGATCACAGATGAGTGAGAACATTCTTTGTACTTACCATTGGCTTCATCCGAACACCATTTTGGTAGGATATCATATGGAGGATCCGTTAGGCAACGTGTATTAATCAAAATCAACACTGTTAAGGAAAAACAAGAGGAAGAAGAAATAGAATAAATAATTTCGAGTCCACAATTTGCTTGTGTGTCCATAAGGAATTTTAACCCCCTCACAGTTGCCAAGGTAATGGATTAAATCCTCCCAGGATAAAACGGAATAAACCTTCCTGCGACAGTGGCAATACTAGAAGCAGGATACCAACGAACTCAAAGAGCGGAGAGAATCACACTTACAATTCTCAAGGAACAAGAAAGCTCAAGACTTTTTGGATTAACGAACTTGCAGAGAGGGAAAGTGATTTTGTAGTTTCTGAATTTCTGAGTTTTTAGAATGGAAGCCATGCCTGAATTTATAGGCAATTGTTGGCTTTGTGAAAAGGTATAGTGTCTGTTCACCGTGAACAGACATCTGATAGGAAGATACGTTCTTTTAACGTTACTTATTAAACTGGGTCAACTAGTTTAATCAAATAAACCGGGTCAGTTTTCGAAGCCCAACCCAGTCCATTTAATTTCCCACCATTACCCAATTCACACTACTCATCTTTAAAGCCCAATGGCTTAAAAGTCCAACAATCCCCCACATGAATGGGGAATGGCTATATAAAGAAGAAACATACATGGAAACTGTGTGATTCGCAAGAAAAGATCGACCGCATCTGGATAAGTAGGTTTCCTTTTGAACTTTCCATAGTGAACATATGTCGGATATATTCGGTCAATCGGTAGATTTGATATCTTTGAACCGTCGAACTTTGGTGTATACCTAAATAACCATATGTCACACAATCGACCCTTAACCGTCTTTTGGTTCTCATTGTTGTATTCGTTTTAGCCATGAACACCGCCTGGTCTCATACGTGCGTAGAGAATCGGCCTTACAGAATTCTCCTTGAAGCGGCTTACACTTCACACTTACATAGGTGATTCCTAAACGTGTAATCCTATAGATTTACACTATTTGATAAAAACCACATCCAACTTAGGTAATCATTAAAAAATGTCTTAACATTTTATCCTTGTTACTGAACATTGTCTTCATCACGAGAATGGACTAAAATATTTTATTTGACAATGTTGAATCGGTCATGCATAACTTTATTTGCGCTCCTTGAACCTAGATCTCGGACCTCAAAAATCTAGGTAGAGTTACCGCCATGATGACTTGTCCTCGGCCATAGTCCCATTCCCTTAGATGATTTCTCAACTCCCTCTCTAGTTAGGCCTTTTGTAAGCGGATCCGCCACATTATCCTTTGATTTTACATAATCAATTGTGATAATTCCACTAGAAAGTAGTTGTCTAACTGTTCTATGTCTGCGTCTTATGTGACGAGACTTTCCGTTATACATAACGCTCCTTGCGCGTCCTAATGCAGCCTCACTATCTCAATGTACGCAAATAGGAGCCAAAGGTTTGGGCCAGAATGGAATGTCTTCTAAGAAATTCCGGAGCCATTCAGCTTCTTTACCGGCTTTATCCAAAGCTATAAACTCTGATTCCATTGTAGAGCGAGCTATGCATGTCTGTTTGGATGACTTCCATGATACTGCTCCTCCGCCAACAGTAAACACGTATCCACTTGTGGATTTTGTTTCCGTTGAGCCGGTGATCCAATTTGCATCACTATATCCTTCAATAACCACAGGATATTTGTTGTAATGCAAAGGCATAGTCTTGGGTATATTCTAAGTATCCCAAAACTCGTTTCATTGCCACCCAATGGTGCTTGTTGGGATTACTTGTGAATCGACTAAGTTTACTTATCGCATAAGCTATATCAGGACGTGTACAATTCATTATGTACATTAGGCTTCCCAACACACGAGCATAATCCAATTGAGACGTGCTCTCACCTTTATTCTTTACAAGATTATGGTTCAAGTCAATTGGAGTTCTTGCACTTTTAAATTCCAAATGTTTGAATTTTTCAAGTACCGACTTCACGTAATGAGTTTGTGACAAAGCTAGGCCTTGAGGAGTCCTTTGGATTTTAATTCCTAGAATCAAGTCGGCGACTCCTAAGTCTTTCATGTCAAACATACTAGCAAGCATACGCTTAGTAGCTTGTATGTCGGCAATGTCTTTGCTCATTATTAACATATCATCAACATACAAACAAACAATGACTATATGATTTGGAGTGTCCTTAATGTAAACACATTTATCACACTCATTAATCTTGAATC
>NC_031998.1:4971049-5055662 GCF_001879085.1 Nicotiana attenuata
CTGGTTTGACTTTTTATTATTTTTTTGATGTATTTTACCTTATTTCGGGCTTTAATAACTTGTAATAAACTCTTGGAGATATTTAGTAAAAAGGGACGGGTAACTATGATGCAAAAGGTAGACACCATGCCTATAGGAATTTTGAATTCTGCATATGCACATAGAAATCATGTCTATAGGTCCTTCTGAATTCTTTATGCCCATCATTCACATAGAAATCAAGATCATAGGACTACTACATTCATATAGAAATCATGCTTACAGGATTATCTAAATCTGTACGTTCAATCGCACTTAGATATCATGTTCATAGGTCTTAAGCAATTTCTGCACTTAGATATCATGTTCATAGGTCTTAAACAATTTTTGCACTTAGATAGCATGTTCATAGTTCTTAAACAATTTCTGCACTTAAATATCATATTCATAGTTCTTAAACAATTTCTACACTTAGATATCATGTTCATTGGTCTTAAACAATTTCTGCACTTAGATATCATGTTCATAGTTCTTAAACAATTTCTGCACTTAGATATCATGTTCATAGGTGTTAAACAAAATTCAGCACCTAGATATCATGTTCATAAGTTTAAAACGAGTCTTCTGCATTTTATACCATGTTCAAAATCAACTACGCGTAGAAAGCATGTCTATAGGAACTTCTAATCGAATTTGAATCGCTTCATTCACATATGGAACTAAAATCAATAACAACGGGTACTGTTAGCTGTAGAACTTATAATCTTCGTTAAAAACTGGCCTTTCTTTTGACAATCTGACTCCTCTTTTAATCAGTATGTGTCCAGTTTATTTTAAACCCTGTTATTTCGTTGCTTTCTGAATTCAATAGATACCATGCCTATAGGATCCTTGTCCAACACATAGGCAAGCCTTAGGGTAAAGTTATAAATTAAATCAGTTCTGTTAATAAATACAACCAGCTGGCAAGCCTGATTCGGGCTTCTTATCTGAATTGTGTAATAAATCAGTCTGCCTCAACCTCTAAGCTCTTGCATGTTCAGTACTTAATCAGACCTTAACTAGTATGTGTAAGTCATGCTAATTACGTGTTTCTTTGTTCAAGGAGGTATATCTGAGCCTCTGCTTGTTATGTGCTTTCCCCCAACTTGCTATACATGTTTTGTATGTCGCCTTAGAATTTTTGCCTTTGAAACCACAAATAAGCCTAACATCCCTTCTCTTTAGGATTAGTAGTCCTCGTGCCTCCAGGACTGATAGAATTGGGACGGGTAGTAGCATGCAACAGGTAAACGAGACCATTCCGAGGTTTAATACCTTAACGGGGTGGGAAGGGTAGATATGGATATGATGACCACGCGATAATGTCACGTGTAGCCCCTCATTGTGGAGTGATTACCGGGCATTCTGTGGGGTGATCCATATTATTAATAAACCTAGGACCCCTCTCCCTTTATTTCTTTCTTTTCAGCATTTTTAACTCTTTATTTTTAAAATCAGTTTTTTAATTACTCTTTCAAACCTTGTTTACTTTCAAACCTTTATATGATGAAATCCCCTCTTATTTGAGCCCTATTTGTTTATATGCTAATTGTACCCAAATTCACAATAATAGTCTGACCGGGAACCACACTAGTGGATTCTGAGGGGTGCCTAACACCTTCCCCTTAGAATAATTTCAAGCCCTTACCCAATCTCTGGTTACTCAAATCAAATCTCCTTGGTGTCCTAATGCACCCTAATCATTAGGTGGCGACTCTTTAAATCAAACCCAATTCCCAAAAGGAATGAGTTATCCTCCCAAATGTCATAAACCCGATTTTGCGAGAAAAAAGGGGCGCGACACTCATGCCGAACTTCTGGATCAACTCCTTTGTGTATTTCGTTTGACATATGAATGTTCCTTCTTCAGATTGTTGAATTTGAAGTCCCAGAAAGAACATTAGCTCTCCCATCATACTCATTTCAAAATCTCTTTGCATAAGATTTGAAAATTTCTTGCACAAAAGAGGATTAGCACTACCAAAAATAATATCATCAACGTAAATTTGAATAATGAGATTACCTTCTGATGATCTTTTAATAAAAAGAGTAGTGTCTACTTTACCTCTTGTAAATCCGTGATCAAGAAGAAATATGCTAAGTCTTTCGTACCATGCTCTTGGAGCTTGTTTCAGTCCATACAGTGCTTTGGTCGATTTGTAGGGAAACTTTGAGTCTTCAAAACAAGGAGGTTGTTTTACATAAACTTCCTCAAACAATGAAACCATTTAGAAAGACACTTTTGACATCCATCTGAAATAGCCTAAATCTTTTAAAGGATGCGTATGCAAGAAAAATTTGTATTGATTCCAATCGAGCTACTGGAGCAAACGTTTCGTCATAGTCGACTCCTTCCCGTTGTGAGTGTTCTTGAGCTACTAACCTGGCCTTGTTTCTAACAACTTTCCCATCCTCATTTAGCTTATTTCTGAACATCCATTTTGTTCCAATTACAGGAGCGTTTTCAGGCTTAGGCAGCAGTTCCCATACTTGATTTTGTCAAATTGATCTAGCTCTTCCTGCATTGCTTGTAACCAGCTTGAATCTTTTAGAGCTTCCTCTATTTTCTTTGGTTCAATCTGGGAGATCAGTGCTATATTTGCTTTCTTCTTGAGAGCTCCTCTGGTTTTCATTCCTTCGCTTGGATCTCCTATGATAAACTTTTGAGGATATCTAGTTCACTTCTCCATTCATTTGGATGAGTTGTACTTGTATGAGGAGTTGACTCCTCTGGAGATTCTGATTGACTGTTGCTAATCTCATTAGTTGACTCTGTTACACCATCAGGTTTATTAGTTGACTCTTGAGATTTGCTTGTCTCCTGAATTTCTTGAATCTGATCTTCATCACCAGCAATAATTCCTTTCTCGGTCGAAGTGTTATTCTCATCAAATATAACATGTACTGATTCTTCCACACATAATGTGAGTTTATTATAGACTCTAAAGGATCTACTATTTAATGAATAACCCAGAAAAATAACTTCGTCACTTCTTGGATCGAATTTTCCAAGATTGTCTTTACCATTATTGTGAATGAAACACTTTCTTCCAAACGGATGAAAGTAACTAATATTGGGTCGTTTACCTTTCTATAATTCATAAGGAGTCTTCTTCAAAATGGGCCTTATGAGACATCGGTTAAGAATGTGACATGCTGTACTTACTCCTTCTGCCTAGAAGTGATTTGGCAACGAATATTTTAGTATCATAGTTCATGCCATATCTTTCAAAGTCCCATTTTTCCGCTCAACGACTCCATTCTGTTGGGGTGATCTTGGAGCAGAGAAATTGTGGGTGTATCCTTGATCATTAGAGAGATCTTAAAATGCTCTGCTTTCAAATTCTCCTCCATGATCACTTTGAATCATTGTAATCAGATACCCTTCTCTCTTTCAACCTTCTTACAGAATATCCCAAAAAAATTCAAAGCTTCATCTTTATGAGATAAGAAAATCACCCAAAGTAAAACGTGAGTAATCATCAACAATAACAAAAGCATATCGTTTCCCTTCTATGCTAGCAGTCTAGTAGGTCCAAATAAGTCCATACGAAGCAATTGCAAAGGCTTTGAAGTAGATACAATATCTTTGTTTTGAAAGAGTTTCTAGTTTGTTTTCCAATCTGACATGCATCATATATGATTTCTAGAGAAATTGAGTTTAGGCAAACCAATAACTAAATTATGCTTGGAAAGTTTTTCTATCAAATGCATGCTTGCATGATCAAGTTTCTTATGCCATAACCATGGATCATTAGATATGGATGTTAAACAGATATGACCATCTATATTTTCAAAACTATCAAGAATATAAACATTTCCATACCTTTTACCTGGGAGGATTATTTTACTTGTCTCATCTTCAATAGCACAACCAGTTTTCTTGAACTTTACTTCATACCCTGAGTCGTATAGCTGACTTATACTCAGAAGATTGTAGCTAAGTCCGTCAACAAGATAAACCTCAGTGATATCACAATTATTATTGAAAGGAACTGTTCTGGTACCAACTATTTTTCCTTTTGAATCATCACCGAACTTGACACTTCCTTCGTCTACTTTTATAACTTCCTTAAAAAGGTTTTTGTCACCTATCATGTGACTGGAACACGCACTATCTAAGTACCATTTTCCTTTGTGACTCCTCGTGTGGTGTTCCTACAAAATATAATTATTATTTTCTTTTAGGTACCCAAGCTTGCTTGGGTCCTGGTTGGTTAGTATTACTCGACTCAGGATTATTTTTGTGTTTCCAAGTGCATCCTAAGACATTTGATTTATGAAATCGACAAAAGGAATATTTATGTCCATTTTTGTTATAGTAGTGACACATAACTCCTGATCCATTTTTGGATCTTTCATTAGTGGTAGTACCAGTGGACTCTGTTCTGGTTGGTCCTTCTCCAGTTGACTAGTAAGTCGCTTGGTTCGACCTGACAGAACTATGATTGGTGGATTTGCGTATGCCATTGAGTTGCATTTGCAATTCCTCAAACTCTTCTTGAAGTACTTCTTTTTCAATTTCACATACCTCAAGCTTGAGTTTCCAGTCTTTTACTTCTTTATTGAGTCTCTTTAGTTCATTCATCATTTTTTGAGACTCTTTCAAAGTAAGGTCAAGAATATCCTGCAATTCATTACATATTTCACAGTTAGAAGATCTTACCTCGCTTGTTTCACCTCTTTCCATGAAATAGTTCTCATTGTCATCTTTGCATTCATTGTCTGAAGTGTCCTCATCTGTCCAGCACATTGCGAGTTTGTTCATGTCGTTTTACAGAATTGTTATGAAGCAAAGATTTGCTATCTCTTCGTTTTCTGAACTGTCTTCATCATTCCAGCTTCCAAATGATTTGTTCTTGTTGAAGCCTCTGGAAACTTTTCTTTTAAGATCGGGACATTCAGCTTGAACATGCCCAAATCTTCCACACTCATAGCATTTGCCATCATTTTTATCTTGTTTGTTATATTGCCTGGTTCGTCTGGGTGGTATCCTTCCTCTTCTTGCATTCCTGTATCTCCTCATTAAACCATACAAATTCCTTGATACCATGGTAATGTCTTCTTGAAGAGCTTCAGGGTCATCATCAATATCATTTTCTGTTTTTTCAATTGTGGCCTTGAATGCAATTGTTTTCTTCTTTTCTTCCTGGTTTGTTTCCTTGAGATGAGTTTTCTCGAAAGCTATGAGTTCTCCTCGAAGTTTGTCGTATGATAGTTTGTTCAAATCATGTGATTCAAGTGTAACCACTTTTGTCTGCCAAGTAGTGGGTAGACTTCTAAGGATTTTCCTAACTTGATCACCATTTGAGTATGGTTTGCCAAAAGCTTTTAGATCGCTAATGATTTTGCTAAATCTGGCAAACATCTCTTCAATAGATTCTCCTTCTTTCATCTGGAAGAGTTCGTAGTCATGAACCAACATGTTGATATGGGTTTCTTTCACTTTACTGGTTCCTTTATACGTAACTTCAAGTTATCCCACATCTCTTTGGCTGTATCTCAACTGGAGATTTTTTCATATTCCTCACTACTTATAGCATTATAAAGCAGATTCCTTGCCTTATTGTTAACTTGCACAACTGCCATTTGCTCATCTGTATATTCATCTATGTCTTCAGGATCAGCTGGTGGTTGAACAGCGGCCAACAGAGGGTAGTTCCCCTTTTTGATAACTCTCCAGACTTTGACATCATAGGCCTTTGCGTATATTTCCATACGCACTTTCTAGTGAGAGAAATGTTGTCCATTGAAATACGATGGCCTCACTTGCGATGTTCCTTCTTGGAAGAGTGCTCCGATAATAATTTGATTTGCCATGATCTTTCTCACAAGCTGTTAGGCAAAAGAAAAAATGTGAGCCTTGCTCTGATACCAATTGAAAGTACAAGAGGGGAGGGGGGAGGGGGGTGAATTGCTTATTTTTAAAATTAATTATTATAAGTGGACTAGTTTTCCAATTAGTCGACTAGATGTAATGGCGAGGTATTAAGAAATGCAGAATTAAAATGTAGAAGTAAAGTGCAGGAATTAAAGACATCGGAGTTTTTATACTGGTTCGGATTCAATGTGAATCTTAGTCCAGTCCCCTTGGGTTGCAAGGGAGTTCTCTTTCAATGATTGAGTTTCTTGAGTACAAAGTAAATGGTGTAGTTTACACCAACTGCTCAGTTTCTATGTCACTCGTCTTTTCTTGATACAATGCCTCACCAGTATTTTTCTCTCTTACTTCTCTAACTTGTTACATAGCAGATCTAGAAGAGCTACAATGTTTGTTTGTAGTAGAACAAAGAGTGGGTAATTGGTTCGATCAAGTATGAATTTCTAAGTTCTAAGGTTGTGTATAAATACTTGGTATGTGATCGTTACTGAAGAGATTTGTCAACCCAAGAGATTTGATCTTTGTAAAGAGATTGATTCTTTCCAAGAATAAGGTTAATTCCCGTTACTCTTCCTTGATGTATGGACTTTGACAGCTTTCCATCTTCAAGCCTTGATAGCGCTGGATTGGCTCCTTAAATCTGGGTCTTTCCATCTTCAATGGTTCGTTTCCTTTTTAACTCTTCAGGCAATCTCTGATTGATTTTCTCGCCGGATTCTCAGTGCTTCTTTTCCTTTTAGATGCTTCAATCAATCTTTGATTGATTTCTCCCTTCAGCTTTGATTATTTCTCTTTATGCACTTCGATCCCTTGAGTCCCTACACCAAAAGCAAATATATTATTTTTCATCATTAAAACTAAAACCTAACATAAACGAACACTAGAAAATATTTTTCGGAAAAAGTTTTTCACTCACCAATCAAACATGAGAAAATAATTGATAAAACTAGTCATTTTCCAGAAAATATTTTCCATGAAAAATATTTTTCTTCGTACCAAACACACCCTATAAGTAGAAAGGAGCTACAAATGAACTTAGAATAGTGACTTGACGTATTAAGACTGAACTTCAGGAAATCTATAGAAATTTGGGGTAGTATAATTAAACTTCCGCTACTTCTGAACTTCACGACAATGACATGAAGTTTTACTATTCACAAAATTATACCATCGAATATTTCTTAATATGCAAAGTTAGATCATTTCGAAAAAGTTTAATAATTAAAAATTGGGATGCATTTTATGAAGCGAATTGTCTTAGATGATGATTATTAGCGTCTATCATTCTGTTAACTTGTGGATTGGTGGCTTAGTTTCTGGTTTTGAAAAGCCAGTCATGACCTCTCTTATTCCTTTGATTAAACTGACATCACGGAGGAACAAATTAAGCTTAACATCTAAATAAATATACTGCAAAAGAACAGTTAAGAACAAAAAAGTTTTTTGAACTACTATAAATGTTTATAATATTATATAGCTAATAATTTTCAATCTTCTAAATAAAGGGTCGCTACAAGATTAATGTGGAGGAGTACACTCAGAGCTTGCCACCGAATGAGTAAGGCGAGCGACCACCCCTTTCAGACGAAGAAGCGCAGAGGGAGTATGTAACTCAGCTCGAACAAAGTGAGAGGGAGGATGTAATTCAGCTCGACCGAAGTGAGAGGGAGGATGTAATTCAGCTCGAACGAAGTGAAAGGGAGGATGTAATTCAGCTGATATAGTTGGATGTTGTCGGTGGTCCTAAAAAGGAGAAAGCATACAGCCTTCCAGAGAAATCATTTCGGCGCTACAGGGCTGGATTGCAAGGTATAGGGACTTCCGCCCAAGGCGAGGCAATTGATAGGTCGACTATCTCGTCTATGGAAGAGAAGATCGCTAAGCTGACAGCAGAGGTTGAAGAGACAAAGGCTAGAGAACAAGAGAGATGAACAATTTGGTACCCTTCAAGTTTAGCTAGAAAGGAGGGACGAACAATTTAATCTCCTTCAAGATCAGCTGGCAAATCTTCTTGCTAGTGGTGCTTTCCCTATTCCCCGGTCTCGTGAGCCTTCCCCATGTGCTAATCCTTCTCGTCGTGATCCTTCGAACCATGCCGACGATGAAGGTTCTAGGAGTGAAGATGGAGATGATGCTATATAAAACACTCGTTGAATGGTGTGTACTAAACAAAGTATTGAACTTGACTGTTTTTTAGTTGAGACTAGTTTTGAATGATGATTGTATTGTTGATATTATTTTGTTATTGAACATTTGTATAGTTGTTGTTGTGGTTGTTATTAGTTGTTGTTGTTGTTAGATAATGGTTGTTAGTGTTAGTTAACAGTTTTTGTTAGTTAATTGTTGTCGTTGTTGTTAGTTAGTTAACTGTTGTTGATTAATTATGGTTGAATGGCAGCAATGTAACGCTGCCATTATAGGATGGATATTGATTGTAATTGGCAGGTGGTGTAGCTTAAAAGCAGGTATTTTCTGCGCAGTTTTACCCAGATTTCCAACCGAAATCGGTCGGAAATTAATCTTTTTTTGCCCAGAAATTCATAATTTCCGACCTCAAATAAATTCTCCAGCTTTTTGAAATTTCCGACCGAATTCGGTCGAAAATTATAAATTTGCATTTATTTTTTAAATAAATTAATAATATATTACAATTTACAACTAATTATTTATTTAAATAATTTTTTTTTTTTTTAAATTCCGACCGATTTCGGTCGGTATGAAAATTAAAAAAATTTATTTTATTGGTTACCATCCGAAGTCGGTCGGAAATTGAAGTTTGACAGTCAGTCAACGCTTTGAAATTTCCGACCGACTTTGGTCGGAAATTTCCGACCGTTTTCGGTCGATACACGTTAGCGACCATCATTTTTCCGACCAAATAAAATTGGTCAGAAATCGATCGATTTTTATCAATTTCCGACCGATTTCGGTCAATTTTGGTGGACGAATTTCCACTGTTTTTTTAGTAGTGATGGCCTTAACCCACCTTTTATGAGCAAAAAGTAGTTGTTCCTTCCGAATTTATCCCAAAGCTAACCATTCAGACCTTTTTGTTGACAAAGTTGTGCCTCATTTAGAGATACTTTTATTGGGGGAAATAGTTTTTTTATTTTTGAGAAAAGTAATTCATTACATTAATAGTTAGCGCCAAGAGAGTGCTGATGTGAAAAATTGCAACAGTTAATCTGAAGCCAGAAGGTAAAAGTCTTTAATGCTGTTCAAGTTAGTTACATATTTAAATTACACCAAAGGTACAAAATATAGACAAGCGTTTTCAATTGATGCACATATCTCTTTTCTTTAAAGAACGTATTGTTTTCGGGCCACGCTTGCCTTATTCTCAAACCTATCCTCTCCTGTTCTGTTTTTTTCTTCCCATCTGTTCAAGTCTTAGCGGACAAAGTTACTCGGTATCTGTGTTGGTAGGAAGCAGCATGTGTTGGTAGGAGGTAGCAGGTACTTGGTAGAATTAGTCTAGTGCGTGCACGCACGCTGGCTCTCACACCGCCTTGATTTTAGCAAAAAAAAAACATGTAACAACACCTCTCTTGATATTTAAAGAGGAGCATCTAAATTGTGGAGAAAATCACACTGCCTAGGAGTAGATTTACAAATTGACTGACGATGTAGAAAGTGTTCTCAAATCCATCTGAGTCATGCTTAACCCTTTCTTGCTTGATTTGTCACTTAGGTCTATGAAGCCATCTCATAAAAGGTGGCTTTGTACTCACGCCTTTAGCTATCTGTTACGATTAAATTAGCTCTAGGGTGAGAAACAAACTAAAATCGCATTTCTTGAAGATGAGAACCATATACTTCTTTTGATATCTTTGTTTACTCAAGCAGATATGGTGATTCCTCCAGCAGTCAGACCATAAAGAGTGACCAAGTATCTGAAACACGCACTTCACAAACATTAGAGGCGGAACCAGGATTTGAAGGTGGCAGGGTACATAAACAGATTGCTCAACCAGCCCCATCAGACATCTGATCTAAGGGTTTCAGGTAAAATATATAAATGTTTTCAACATATACACACACATATATATCTAGAAAATTTGTCGATGTTAACAGGATCCGGTGACCGCTCTGCTCTGGACATAGGTCCGCCTATGAAAATCAAGTATGTAAATGCTCAAGTAGTTCACACACCAACGGGAATAGTGGCTGCTTCTGCAAGAACACAAGAGAAAGGCTTAAGGCTTGCCATGATGGTAGAAGCAAAAGAAAATACTAGAGATGTAGCTGTTGCGCTGCAAGAATAGGTAAATTGTTGGGAGCGTTTGCAGGCTAAACGTATTTCTGCCTTTACTAGTTAAAGAAGTTTTCAGAGGAGAGAAGACATGATCTTTATTAATAATTAACAGGGTATTTATACAAGAGAGTGGATCCATAAGAATCAATCAAACTAAATAACAATTTGTACAATCAAGAATGAGCTAAAATACAGAAACTAAATCTGCAAATAAGGAAAGAGATTAATCTGCAATGCATTTAAGATATCTTTTCAATATGCCCCCGCAAGATGGTAGGTCGATCAGAGATACCAATCTTGGAACGTAACAACTCAAAAGAACCGCTTCGAAGAGCTTTCGTGAGCATGTCAGCTAGTTGCTCCTTCGACGAAACATGAGAAATCCGAAGAAGACCTTGCTGGACTAATTTACGGACAAAATGATAATCAAGTTCAATGTGCTTCATGCGAGAGTGGAACACAGGATTTGCACAAACATATGTAGCACTAAGATTATCGCAGTAGATAGCAGGTGTCTGAGAAGGAGTGACAGATAACTCCTTGAGAAGATTACGCACCCAACAAAGTTCAGCAGTAGTAGAGGCAATTGCCCTGTATTCTGCCTCTGTTGAAGAGCGAGCCACTGCTCGTTATGTCTTAGAACTCCATGAAACTGGATGACAACCAAGAACCAAAATATAAGCTGTAGTGGATGAGCGATCATCCCGATCACCAACCCAATCAGAGTCGGAAAAGGCATGAAGCAGGAGCGGAGAATTTTTCCGAAGAAACAAACCACGGTCCGATGTCCCAGCTAGATAGCGCAGAACACGTTTTTCCATGGCCCAATGAGTTGTCGTAGGATAGCTTGTAAATTGAGACAACTTGTTTACTATGAAAGCAACATCTGGGCGAGTAAGATGCAAATACTGCAAGCTTCCAATTACATTCCTGTATACTGTGGGATCTTCAAGAAGAGAACCATCTTTAGAACTCGGACATGAACCACTAGTTGTAGGTGTCCTCATTGGCTTTGAATCTATCATATTGGTTCTTTCAAGTATCTCACAGATATATTTCTGTTGGTTAAGGAAGAGACCATCGGACGAACGAATGACTTCAACACCCAAGAAGAAATTTAGATCACCCAGATCTTTTATGGAGAATCGAGTACCAAGCTTTTTGATAAAATATTCAACATAGCGTGACTGATTTCCGGTAATTATGAGATCATGAACATAAACAACAAGATAGATAGTAACTCCAAGTTTTGTAAAGATAAAGAGACAATGATCACACTCAGAGTGATGAAAACCAAGAGATAAAAGATAAGCTCTCAATTCATCATACCATGCACGTGGAGCCTGCTTCAAGCCATAATAGCCTTGTGTAATCGACAAATATGATTGGGAAATTTCTCATTGACAAATCTAAGTGGCTGAGACATGTAAACTTCCTCAGAGAAGTGCCCATGTAAAATGCATTATTGACATCTAATTGCCTAAGCGGCCAATCATTAGAAATAGCAAGAGAAAGAACTACTCTCACTGTGGTATGTTTAGTAACAGGAGAATAGGTCTCAAAGTAATCCACACCAGGTCGTCGAAGATAACGTTTAGCAACCAACCGAGCTTTATTGCGTCCACTGCTCCCATCTGAGTTATACTTAACATGAAATACCCATTTACAATCCACAGGTTTAGCATGAGGGACAGATGGCACAAGAGACCAAGTTCCTTGACTTTGTAATGCTGAAATCTTTTCATTCATAGCCTCACGCCATTTTGGATCTTTTAAAGCTTGATGAACACTACGAGGCTCTATAGGCTTAGGTGACGAAGAACTATTTGGCTTGGTAGAGGTTTTAGTTGCTGGAGGTAAGTGGGATGATGTGGTTATTGGTGAGACTAGGGATGTGTTGGGTTTAGCAGAATCATGAATAGTATTACTAAGACACAATTTCTGAATGGGTTTATGAATGTTATTCTTTGACCGGGTAGTCATGGGATGAGAGGGTTGAATGTTCAGATTTTGGTTAGACACACTGGTGTTATCAGGTACAGAGGAGTCAGAAGAGGGTAAAGAGGTAGAGCGGGCAGATGATAACAAAGGAGAAAGAGACATACCTGAGTGATGATCAGATGAACTCCCAATTTCGTTTAATGAAGAAGCATTGCCAGGTGCACTGCTGGGTGGTAGAGAACCAAGGGGCGATGAAGTAGAGGTTGTAGGAGAGGTGATGGATGAAGATTGATGATGTGTAAGAGGAATTACAAAGTGGCTGGGAGCCCAAGAATCAACAGTATCATGTTGAGGTCTATTTTCCTTCAGTTCTAGAGAGATATAAGGAAATGAATGTTCCACAAAATCAACATGATGAGATAAATAAAGGCGAGAGTTTACAGGATCATAACACTTGTAAGCACTCTGATTTTGTGAATAACCTAGAAAAAGACA
This sequence comes from Nicotiana attenuata, assembly GCF_001879085.1. Lineage (NCBI taxonomy): Eukaryota > Viridiplantae > Streptophyta > Magnoliopsida > Solanales > Solanaceae > Nicotiana > Nicotiana attenuata. The sequence goes on from NC_031998.1 coordinate 4,983,643, forward strand.
AGGATTGGAGCGCGATTGTAATTTGTTCTGATTATAGGGACTCAACCATGGATAACATAAGCAACCAAAAACACGAAGTTTGTTGTAGTTTGGTAGAGTGCCATATAATCTGAAATAAGGTGAATCACCATCTAAATTTCGGGTAGGCAACCTGTTGATTAAGTAGCCAGCAGTAGTAAAGGCATATGAATAGAACTTTAGAGGAAGATTAGCATTGTGTAATAAGGTGATACCTATCTCCACAACATGGCGATGACGACGCTCGGTAGTGGCATTGTGTTCGGGTGTAGAGGGAGGAGTGAGAAAATGTGATATCCCATTGTCTTCAAAGAATGAACGAAGATGAAGAAATTCCTCACCATTGTCAGGGTAAAAACATATAATTGGCTTTTGAAATAATTCCTCCACAATTCGTTTAAATTTTGGAAACACAATTGAAACATCAGACTTTCTCTTCAGAGGAAATAGCCAGATATATTTTGTATAATGATCCACAAATATTAAATAATATTGATAACCATCAATAGAAACTTCTGGCGCAATACCCCAAACATCAGAATAAATGTACTCTAAAGGAGCAGAACTATGTATTGAAGAGTTATGAAAAGGAGTCTTATGCATTTACAAGAATTGCAAAAGAAATTCTTCTCTAAAGTTGAAGAAATATTCAAAAGCTTCAAAATATGACGAAGAGTAGCAGTGGAGGGATGCCCCAGACGTCGATGCCAGTTGGGAGCAGTGGTGGTGGAAGTAGTGCTGACTTGAGGAAAATGTGTAGCTTGGATAGCAGACTTGGAAGGCCACAGATACATATCGCCCTCTGGCTTCCCCGCTACCAGAGGTGCTCCCGTGCAGTAGTCCTTCACAACAAAGAAATCAGGTGAGAATTCAACTGAAACATTATTATCGTTACACAATCGGTAAACAGAAATAAGATTCTTTTTCATACGAGGCACACATAAAATATTAGTTAACTTAAGAGGTGTAGAGGGAGAGGGTAGGAGAGTAGATCATGTATGTGTAATTTTGTGATTTTTACCATCACCAAGCATGACATCCTCTGTACCATCATATTCAGAATGAAGAGAAAGGTTTTACAAGTCTTATGTAACATGGTGCGAGACACCGTTCGACAAGCCAATTTGGATCCGCATAGTGGATTATGAAGCAAAGTTAGCTTTGGGTTGCTGATTTTTGGATCGGTTGGAGTTGCTCGAAGAACCATTGGGTTTGGTGGTTGTGACAGTAGTAAAAATTGCACGGAACTTCCTGCATTGCTTTACATGGTGGCCAGGTTTGTCGCATAGTTGACAAGTAACCATGGGTCGATTGATTTGGCCACCAGAATGACCTCCTTGATTGCTGCCATTTCTATTCCAATTGGAAGGAGAGAAATTCCTTTGACGCAAGTTATTGGTATTCCGATTTGGATTCCGGTTGGTGAATCCGGCAGGTTTAGCAGCAAAGTTTGCCATGATTGGCGCTATAATTTGGGATGACCGGCGTGTCAAGTGAGCTTCAAATTCGGTCAGTTTGTCATGAAGCTCTTGAAAGGTTATGGGGATCTCACGAGCACGAAGTGCAGAGGCTATGCTATCATTCTCAAGTGGAAGGCCATGTACGACATGAAGAAAAACTTCATCAGTGGATATGTGAACACCAACTGAAGCAAGCTTGGTGCAGATTTCTTTAATTTTCTGCTAGTACACAGTAATGGAGAGGTTGCCTTTTTGAATATTATTCAGATCTTCTCTCAAGCTCATTATGCGAGCACGCGATGGCTTGGCATAAGTGGTGGCAAGGTTTTGCAAAATCGCGTAAGAAGTTTTGTCATCAGTAACAAAGGGTATAATTTCTGGTAAAAGATATGCAACCATGGCACTTCTAGTAAGATGGTCTTGCCGTCTATAGGCAGATGTTGCCGCGAGGGATGGTGGCTCATACATAAAGTGGAGAAAATCGTAAGCAGTGAGCAATGTTTCCCATTGATATTGCCAAGACTGGTAGTTGGTGGTGGTGAGTTTTAGTGGGGCTTGAGCGGCATGGAGTTAAGTTGTTATTGTTGTTCAAGGGATAATGGTTTTATGAAGGCCACATTATTTGGGTAAGTAATGTTTTGATGGTTAGCCAATGGGATCGTTTGATTTTCAGGTGTTAGCGTTGGGTCTGTTGGGGATGGGAGGGAACTAGAGGTGTCATTTGGAGGAGCCATGGCTGCTGGAAAAAAAAATTAGGTGCCCAGAAATATTAGCTGTGAAGCACATTGGCTCTTGATACCATAAAGTAGTTTTCAGAAGAGAGAAGACTTGATCTTTATTAATAATTAACAGGGTATTTATACAAGAGAGTGGATCTATAAGAATCAAGAAAGGATCATCCATAAGAATTAATCAAACTAAATAACAATCTGTACAATAAAGAATGAGCTAAAAATACAAAAACTAAATCTGCAAATAAGGAAAGAGAATAATCTGCAATGCATTTAAGATATCTTTCCAATACCAGTTTTCTTTAAGAGAGAGCAAAGATAGCATGGGAAGGTTAAAGCAGTTATAGAATTGGTTTGATTGGAAACACACTGGCCGTTTTTCTTGTTTCATGACCTGCCCACTAAGGCTTGGATAGATGGGAAGAAATCACCTAGTATTTTTTTTGACTCCGCTGGATTTTGAACTTGAAACTTCATGGTTCTCACCCACTTCATTGACCACTAGGCCACACCTGATCACTTCTGACATTCTCTATGCTGAAATCTTTGATCACTTGGGAATAAAATCTTATTCATCACTTGGGTTGAAAGTTGAAGTTAAACATGTGGTATCTGTTTCGGGTTGAAATTTTGAACTTCTAGAAATTCAGATTAATTACCAAATATTATAGTCAATAAGTCAACATTATCACACATCCATCTTTAAGTTCTACATCTCGTATTCATATGCATGTAAAACTTACCAAAATAAGAGCGACACTAAAGAAATAACTCAAATGTTCATACGAACCAGCTTTGTGATAATTAAATGAAGCCTCTCAATATATATTAAAACATATATATCCAAATTTCTCTATAAAGTTTGTTCCGATATAATAAAGTATTGTTATAGATGACATATATTATAATATACCATAAAAATCGATTTCAAGAAAAACTAGATTTTTGTAATGAAATAACTGTTAAATAGAGATACTATTATAGAGAGATCTGGCTATAAAAATTAATGAAATTTTCCGGGATGTAACTGCTCCTCAGGCCGCGTCCAAATCGGAAGGTTGGGTTCTTTGAGATCTAGCGGACATGGGGACAATCTTTCACCCCTTTTGCAAGCTTCTGCATATTCTTTCTCCTTTTCTGCAGTAAGACCCACCCAAAAGAGTTGCGTATATTCATCTACACATTCTTGCTGACAAATTTTTTCCTTTTGTTCAGGTGTTAATATTGTACAATTTACCATTTCTTTAGGTAACAATACTAAGAGAAATGTGCAAATTTGCAACAACGCCATGTTTTGCTTGCCTGACATTTTTTTTGTAACTAATTTCCTGAAAAAAAAATTTATTTATTTGTTAAGATAAAATAAATCTTACTTTTTGCTATCCATCTTTTCAAATAGTTATACAACCAAAATACAAACGGGAGAATTGGTTTTGTAGTCCTTTATAAACTTGATTTTGGTTTTATATTTCTTTTACATAAGATCTTCATTTTTATATATAAGAGATTTAATAATAACACAAAAGAGATCTAAAAGGTCATTTTCTTCTATTTATTGTAAGTAGCCACAAGAGACCATTTTCTCAGGAAATTAATTTCACATGTGGCAGCGACACAACTATATCTGTATAGTGCAGAAAGTAAAAAACATTTATAGCCACGACGATAATATCATACGAAACTAATAGAAATGGAGATAGCTAGAATATTTTCAAAAGGATGATCGAATAAAGATATCTTACAATATTGGGAAGTCAAATTATTATTTCATTAATGTTGACAAATGCAGCATATAAATTTGATCGACTTTAATTGAGACAAATGGAAAGTTCAATAAATAGGTGTTTGATATTGTAACGTATAGTCCAATTGCATTTACTCTTTAGGGAAGTTTAGGAAAAGTTCGCAAAAATCAATTAGGAAACGGAATTAATGAACGTACATCCCATTTACATTTATATGAACTTTGCTAGTTTTACAAATAGCACCAAGAGTCCAATTAGTGCACCAATTATACACCGGAGGGGATAAATAGTGTATTTACCAATTAAAATTTTCATGTAGAACTTTTACGTTTTCCCTATAGCCAGGTTTTTGCATTGGTTCTTGCAATTTCTATGACCAATAAATGCGAAAATAAAGAAGACGTGAATTTTTACGTAGAAAACCTCATTGCTCAAATGAGTAAAAGTCACGATCTAACTTTGAGATTTTTTTCTCACAAACTTCACTAAAACAACGAGCATTTCATATTACAAAACTCTTTTAGAACCTAAAAGACTTAATTTAGTCACTCAAACAGCCTACAATCCAGATGATTGTAGCTGCACACTCTAAACTAACCTATTAGTCTAGAACAGAAGGATTGTCACATATTATTTCTTACAAAATAGTTCTAACAGAATGTGTAAGATTACAACTCAAATCGCCTATTACAAGATCAAGAAAAGCTAAAGTAGACTTAGTTTAATGGCTAGATCAAGGTTCTTCAATTTGTGTTGCTCTTGTTGTTGCAATATTGCTGCTCACGTGAAGGATCTTGATGTGTGGCTATAATTCATGGTTTAACACATTATGTGCCTTGCATTTTACATGCTTTAATGATAAATTACTCTTTGTTTGAGCGTAATGGAGTTTATTTCATGTGTTGGTGAATTGGAAATGAAAGAAGAGCTAAATGGATACTTAAATGTCGAAAGTGCGCTCGAGAACGGTGTAAAGGAGAGGCCATGCAAAAGTCAGCTCGACTAGGCTTTAGCCTGGCTAGGCCAGGCCCAACCAGGCGTTAGCCTGGCGACGCCAGCTTAAGGCCAGGCTGAACCAGGCTTTATCCTGGCGAGGCCAGCCAAAAGCCAGGCTGAGGCAGGCGTTAGCCTAGCGACGCCAGGCCTAGGGCCAGGTGCAGTCCGAGTTTTGAAGGCTTAAATTGTTTCCCGTCTTGAGTAGGATTTGACCTACACGTTTAGGGCTTGTCCCAAACATATAACTAGACCCAAAATGCCACTTTGGAGGACTTTTGCAACCGGAGGCAAGAATAACTCGTGGAAAACTACTTGGGAGTTATAATCATCGATTTCTACATACCTTTATCTTTGCTTTGTAATTTCATAATGCAAATTACTTTGAATATTGTTACTATGAGTATGAGTAGCTAAACTCCTAATCTAGGATTTTGATGGAACCTGTTGAAGGATCATTTTCTCGTCACGTTAATATAGATTTGCCATAGTATTCTCTCTATATGTTCAACTATTGGTGTTGATTGAAGGGCCCTCAATTAACTGTTCCAATTTAGTGTGTATTACTCGGGAGAGAGTGCATATTTAGGTAGTTGTTGAACAACATCACTCCTAACGTATATGAGGGATCAATACGAAGGGTTTAAAGGTGGGATTAGGGATAACCAAACTTTGGGTGCGATCAAAGTGAGCTGTACTTAAGGCTAGCTAGCGTAATTCGGGAGAATATGTCTAGTATATTGTTGTAATTACTCGGAAGAAAGTTACGAAAGTCAGAGTGCTCATGATCGATAGAGAAGACTTAGGCAAATTAATAGAAAACGTAGCGGAAAGGATTCCAACAATAGGGGAAATTAGAACCTTAGATTATTCCAATTCTTGTCTACAACCCGTTCGTAGTTAGTTCTTAATTATTGCATTTTCATTATGTGATATTTAGTTAGTAAACATCTAATCTATTACTTAAATATTTCCGAAGGTTGAATATGTGAATTTGTATGAGTCCAATAGCTATGATTGATAGGTTAGTTCCTTGTGGAATTCGACTCCGGACTTGTTAACCGGAATATATTTGCAGCGACCGCTTTGTCCTTTTTATAAGGCATAGTTTGGCGTAATCAAAGTTTGGCGCAGTTGCTGGGGAATTAACAGTGTTATTAACTGCAGCTAAAAGAAGTGCTAAAATCCTTAGTGTAGTCAATTTTCTTCAATTTAAATTGAATACATTGATGTTTTAACGTTTGTAGTCTTGAGTGTTACAGGTGCATGCCTAGAAACTCCTTAAGAACTGGTGAATTGCTCGAAGCATTATCAGATCCAGAGAAAGTTTTCAAGGCATTGAATCGTGCAAACAAGAAAGGCAAACAACAACAGAACTCAACAGAACAAATCGAACCAGACATGGGAGACGAAGTAAACAACAGAAATAATGGGAATGACCCGAACAATCAGGGTGTGGTGCCGTTTGTGCCAGAAGCAGCATTGTACGATTGGGCACAACCCACCGCCGAGAACTTAGCAACCGCAATTGTAGTCCCTCAGATACAAGCAGAATCATTCCAAATCACAAATAACGTGCTACATTTGTTGCAGAACAAGGGACTGTTCTCAGGGTCATACGTTGAAGATCCTCAGCAGCATCTGAAGAATTTCCTGTCGATCTGTGCCACGCAAAGGCAACATAATGTGACAACGGAAGCAATACGGATGTTGTTATTTCCATTCTCAGTGACAGGAGCGGCTCAAACTTGGCTAATTTCACTCCCCATAAACTCCATCACTACTTGGAGGAATTAGTCAAGCAATTTGTGAACAAATTCCACCCACCCAATAAGACTGCTCAACAAATTGATGAGATATTGAGCTTCAACCAACAGAGACATTACAAGAAACATGGGAGAGGTTCAAGGGTCTGCTGGTTACGTGTCCACATCATGGTATTCCGGAGCAGATGTTGGGGCAGATGTTTTACATGGGATTCGCAGATAGCTTGAAGGCCAATGTTGATGCTTCAGCAGGTAGAGCATTTTTGAACAAAACATTCAGAGAAAGCAAGATCCTACTTGACAATATGGCCCATAACTCAAGATGGATGACAAGAAACTCTCCAATAACTCCTGTAGTTCAATTAGTGGCTTTAGACCCAACTAACTTCATAGCTAAAAATATGGCGACTTTAGTGACACAAATGAGTATCCTCACCAAAAAGGTTGATGAATCGGGCCAGAAGCAGCAGGTACACATAGTTGATGCAACTAATAGGGGCTTATGTACATCATGCATTAATCAACCATATGTTTGCTCATGGAGTGCGGAAGGTGATAACCAACAATATCAGGAAAATATGAACTATGTGGCCAACTATGGGGGACAGAGGCAACGTGGTCAGAATTGGGGTCAGCAGAATCAACAATATAGACCAGCTCACCAGCAGTACAACAACAGCTACAATCTTGGGACTATACGACCACAGGCACAAGTGGTGCCTTACCAAAGGCAACAGGGTCAACCAGCAAAATCAGCAACAGGCTTATTAACAACCTCAATAACAACAGACTGTGAAACACGAAGATGGGTTTGCTAAACTTGAGGGAATGATGCAACAATTGATTGGGTCCACTGGAAAAATAACTGAAAGAGTAGACTCACATGAATCAGTGATAAAGAATATTGAGATTCAATTAGGACATATTTCGATGGCTTTAAATAATCGTCCCCAAGGGACATTACCTGCAGACAGACAAATCAATCCAAAAGAGCAAGGCCCGAAAGAGCTTATGGCAGTGAGTCTCCTAATGGTAGAGACCTAGATCTGGAGCAAGAAATTGCTCGTGAAAGCAGACCTACTGAGACACTGGTGCCAGTACCCATTGATATAGATGATTCAGCAGGGTTAACTGAGGTGACAGTACAACATGCACAAGAGAACGCCAACAAAGATAAAAAGGTTGTGAAAGAGACTGAGGTAGCACAGGAACCGATAGCAAAAGTAGTGTCTGAAAAAGAAAAAAATCAAATCACAGGGAAGAAGCGACTTCCAGCACCATTCCTATAGAGATTGGCCAAGTATTAGAAAGATGAGCAATACAAGAAATTCCTGGAGACGTTGAAGCAAATTCAGGTAAACATTTTATTGATTGATGCTTTAAAGGAGATGCATGGTTATGCAAAAATGATGAAGGACTTTATGTTCCGCAAGTTCGACATTCAAGACTTGGACACGGTTACACTGACTCCGACTTGCAGTGCTGTTCTAACGAGACCCATAGCCTAGAAGTTGTCTGACCCAGGGAGTTTCACAATCCCATGCACAATAGGCAACTATGCATTTGCTAAGGCACTGTGTGATCTGGGAGCAAGCATAAACCTTATGCCCCTGGCTATATACAAAAGGCTAGGCATTGGAAGAGCTAGACCCACGTTTATGTTACTACAGCTGGCTGACTGGACAGTGAAGAGGCCCTCTGGTATTCTAGATCATGTATTAGTACAGGTTGGGAAGTTTATGTTCCTAGTAGATTTTTTCATTCTTGACTGTCGGGCTGACGAGGAAATTCCCATAATTTTGGGAAGACCATTCTCAGCCACAGGGAGAGCTTTGATTGACTGTGAAACTGGAGAGCTCAAAATGAGATTAAATGGTGATGAGATAACATTCAACCTGCAAAAATATATGCTGCGACCAAGTGAATTTGCTAATTGCTCTCTATTAGATGTTGTGGATGTAGTTTTGGAGGAGGAAGATGAGACATTGAATACTAAAGACCCTCTAGCAGCCTGTCTCGTGAACTTAGATGAAGCCAATGGAGAAAACTTGGCAGAGTGGGTACTTGATCTTGAAGGCCAAGGTTTTTGGAGAAGGGATCTCGAATTTGAGACTTTGCACTAAAAGGAAAGAAAAACTCCTCCAGCTAAGCCATCGATAGAAGAGCCACCAAAGTTGGAACTAAAGCCACTACCACCTCATCTTAGGTATGCCTTCTTAGGACCTAGCTCAATTTTACCTTTTATTATCTCATCTAGTTTGTTAGATGTGCAGGCAGAACAGCTTTTGCAGGTACTGACGGAGTGCAAGACTGCAATTGGTTGGACCATTGCAGACATTAAGGGTATCATCCCGGCCTTCTATATGCATAATATTTTACTGGAATATCGGCACAAACCTTGTAGAGAACATCAAAGAAGGCTAAACCCTAACATGAAAGAAGTGGTGAAGAAAGAAGTGATTAAGTGGTTAAATACGGGAATCATATTCCCATCTCTAACAGCAACTGGGTAAGCCCAGTTCAGTGTGTGCCAAAAAAGGGAGGTATGACGGTAGTGAAAAATGAGAAAAACAAATTGATCTCTACACGAACAGTCACAGGTTGGCGAATCTGTATGGATTACAGGAAGTTGAACTTGGCTACGTGTAAACACCATTTCCACTGCTATTCATTGATTAGATGCTGGATCGATTGGCAGGGAGGTCCCACTTTTGGTTTCTGGATGGGTACTCGGGATATAATCAGATCTCTATTGCCCTGGAGGACAGAGAGAAAACATAGTTCACCTGCCCTTGGAATCTATGCTTTTTGGAGAATGTCGTCTGGCCTATGCAACACACCTGCCATATTCCAAAGGTGCATGATGGCCATCTTCACGGATATGGTGGAGGAAATAATGGAGGTCTTCATGGATGACTTCTCAATGGTGGGGAATTCATTCGATGATTGCCTCATGAACTTTAGAAGAGTATTGAAGAGGTGTATCGAGACGAATCTGGTACTCAACTGGGAAAAGTGCCATTTCATGGTACAGGAAGGTATAGTCTTGGGGCACCTAGTGTCAAGTAAAGGCATTAAGGTAGATCGTGCAAAGGTTGATGCGATAGAAAAGATTTGTTAGTTTGTATGGGTCCACCAAATCGTAGAGTACCTGTTCCTCTACAAGGTTCTACTATGAGTACTTAATAAAACAGTATGTAAACGAGGCAGAGGATTTTTTACGTGGAAAAATCCCACACAAGGGGATCAAAAAACCACGACCTACACCTATAGGCTTTTAACTTCACAAACTTGTAATCTACCTATTACAAGCCACTTTACAATACTTCCTATTGCAAAGAATTTACTGAACTAACTTGTGGTAGCTTTACCACAAGCCACTTTGTGACTATCCTAGTTACAAAGGTCTTTTCTAACTTGTGATGCTATCACCACAAGCCACTTTGTAAACTCTATGATTACAAAGACTTCTCCTTATGACTAAATCTAGTCACAACATAAACTCAAGGAGTTTACGGATTTACAAGAGGATTCCTAATTCAAAATGCTTCTAGGTAAGCAGTTTAGGAGATACAGTAAGTAAAATAACAAGGTTATAACTCAACTAGGACAACAACAATCTATCTTTTTAGGAACTGGTCCGTAGTAGTGTTCAACCTTGTTCTTCAAGCTTGTGAGGATTGATTTTTCTGTTTTTTGCAAGAGATTTGAATGATAAACAGAAGCCTTCCAGTCATGTTTTGTATAAAGCTCCTTGTGGGTACATCTTGATCACATCAATTGAAGTGATGTGAGTACTTTGTTTGGTTAGAGAATGAGTGGGCGGACAGTGCAGTGCAGTGTGGCAGAAATAGTGCCGTTGGTCATTTCATATCCAGCTGTGTCCCAATGACTTTGTACTGATATGAGGAAACCACAAGAGCATCGGGTCCTTGTTTTGGTTCCCAGCTCCTGAAGCTGTAGCAGTTCACCTTTAGCTGGAATCCCTTAAAGCTTACAACAATTCAAGAAGGTCAGGTTCCCTATGTGGTTCTCAACAGTAAGTTTGTTTGATCATCAAAACATAAGGCAAGATTATTTAAGATCTATCAATTTCCCCCTTTTTGATGATGACAAACTTAGGACTGACTTCCCCCTGAGACTATACCTATATCCAATGTGTTCCCCTGAATCCTATATATATCCTATATATTATTCTTCCCCCTTTTGGCATCATAAAAAAGAATAACAACACAAAGAAGTCGAGCCAAGCTAACTCATGCCACATATGTGCAAACAAACATGATAGAGAACAGAACGTATAGAGAAAGTACAGGACATAATAAAAAAGGATTCATATTAATAATTTTTAAATATGCCTCTGCCTTTTGAAAAAGGAGGAGGCAACATTGGACTTGTTAACAGGAGCAGTAGTGACTACATACCAACCATCAAAAAGAAAACAAAAAAACATCCACCAACCATCAACAAAAAAAAAGCATATACAGAAGACTGGTCACTGAAGGGGTTTTTTAGGGGGCACTGGGAGGAAAAGGCTTGGTAGCTGCAGCAAGTATCTGGAGAAAAAGGTCTATTCGGGCGTTACCCGACTTTTGCTCATTGAGCAGTTCAGCTTTCAGGTTCTCAACTTGCGCCCTGAGATCAGCATTTTCCTGTGTCAAACGAACCACTTCATCATTGGACATGGAAACCCCTTGGGCTTGCTGACCTTCCAGGATAGCATTCCTGGCCTTCAACCGACGAATTTCCTCAGCTGCTGAGTTCTTGGCATTGATGAGCTGAGAAACTGTTGATGTACTTCCTATTCCCCCATACTTCTCAATACATTCGTGCTCTTCCAAGGTTGTTTGTGTGAATGTCTGCTTTCGGGTCCCCACTTTACCTTTTCCCAGTGCAACCTTAAAGAATTTGAACACCGAGTAAGCAAGAATCCATGGGGAAGCCCATGATTACCGTCCTTGAAATTGGCAACCTTCTGCATGTGTTCAATCATTATGGCAGGCAAATTCACAGGGTTGAAACTGTCCAGTTGCTCCATTAGGAATAGGTCGGACTTAGAAGTCACAGACCTCCTTTCTGCTCTAGACAACAGGACTTTGTTAACCAACTCAAATAGCAGCTGGTAGACAGGAAGTAGCGCTTTCTTATGTATCCGGTCCCCTTTCTGATTAGCATTGTCTTTCACCACTGCATTTCTGAAGTTATACTTACAAACATCTCGCACACTCGACACCCCAACTGTAGGAACGTTAAAAATCTCGCCAAGCAATTTCACATCAAAGACGATACCCCATTGACCAAAGCACAGACATGGTCAGTATCAACTGGAAAGAGATTAGCAAAGGAACTTTGTACCTCCTCCTCATACACTTTAGGTGCATCAATGTGGAATAGATGCACCCATTGTTGAAACTCAACCATTTCATAAATTTGCCGCATTCCAGCTATCTCAGTGATTGTTGGGTCAAACGTACGACCCAGCAACACTTTTTGATGCCTTAGTCGCTCAGACCCAAGGCAGAACTCACTTCTTGCTTTCTTCCCAGAACTGGGTTCTTCAACAGTTTCAGACTTGCGTTTCCTAAACTTTTCTCCACTGACTTTCCCCTTGCCCTTGGACTTGACTAGTATATCTTCATCACTCACTGCCTCCTTCACTTTGGACTTGGATGTTGACCCTTTCTCCGTTGCACCATGCTCTGCTCTTTTCGATAACCGCCTAACAAGGGAACCTGGTTCCTCGGGAGTTCCCTCTTCCACCTCAACTACAGGAATAGCTTCATAATTGACTGGTACCCCATCCTTTACCAACTTTCATCTTTTCTTCTTACTACTCTTCTTGCTCTTTTGGAGAGCAGAGTCGTAGGCCACTTGGACTTGAAGTCTAGTAGTAGGTCGCTTGATTTCAAACACAGGGGTGGAGGCAACCCTTTGTTTACATATGAATGCATCAAGGGCCACGTTGTCCAAGTCTTCTTCATCACTAGATCACATTTCAGGGGCTTGAATTTCCAGGGGCACAACATCGAATGCAGGAACATCACTGTCCTGGGGATGAGAGCAGTGACTTGGGTTCTCCGGAGAGGAATAAGGTTCCTCATGTGGTGCCTCAGTAGTATCTGCTACTACATCCCTTTCAACAACCATAATGGCCCCTTCTTCCCCCATACTGAGTGACTTATTTTTCTGGGAAGTGATTTCAAGCAATATCCCATCAGCAGATACTACAAACACAGTTATGACATCCTTCTCTTCTTCAACTGATGCTTCGACAACCATGGAATCAGCGGCAACAATGGCAGAACCCTCTGTGAACTCAATATTGTGACCTTGTTCTCCACTTAGGGTTTGACTGGTGGGAACAACAAATGATGGGGAGAACGGAGCGGTAGTTACAAGGATTTCTGAGTTGAGAAGAGATTGGGAGACCAGGGAAGGTATGACTTCAGTCATAGGAGTGTGGGAGGGTGATGAAAGCTCAGTGAAAGTAGGAGGTTCCATAGATTGGTCAGTAACAGTCATAGCTGAGGTAGAAAGATCGGAAGTTTTCTCAGCCATTGGAAGAAGTGGTGTGACGATCCTTCTCTTTTGGGTGATTTTTAGAGTAGGACTTATGGTTAGGAAGAGCAGTAGAGAGTGTTTTTAAACGGAGAGGATAATTATGAGGGGAGAGGAATAGGCACCAGTTCTGAAACGGTGGTTGGGCATGGAGAATTGTGATGTTTTAGAGGGAGATGGAACGTTTTGAATCGAAGGGACGTGATAGCAGGATCTGAAAAGTTGATGACATGGCAGTTGTATTTTGTACCCTTTTTAAGATGTGTATTAAAACGATGTGCAGAGCTACTAACCTTTGGTACAAGAACCTGGTTCTTGATTTTTTTTTGAAAAGTATCAATCCTCTTTTATCAGTCATGCACTGCATCTATTGCTTCTATGCTCATCATGCGTGTTTACCTGCAACGGTATTGAAGTGAGTTAGACAGGGCCAGAAAACACTTTGAGCTAATTATTTCTTAAGGATACGAGCCAGCCAAAGAGGAATCAGGTTCTTAATTTGGCTTCAACAGTCCCAGCTTTACTCTGTTTCTTTCAAACTGTTCCCTACTTAGTGCTTTGGTGAAAATGTCTGCAATTTGATCTTCTGTGCTGTAGAACTTCATACATATCAACCCTTTCTCCACATTATCTCTCAGGAAATGATGCCTCACATCAATATGTTTTGTCCTTTTATGTTGAACTGGATTCTTCGCCATGTTGAGTGCACTAGTATTGTCACATAGCAGGGGCACACTCTCAATGAGTACCCCAAAATCCTCCAGTTGTTGCTTGATCCATAGAAGCTGAGCACAGCAGGATGCTGCAGCTACATATACAGCTTCAGTTGTTGAAAGAGCCACTGAATTTTGCTTCCTTGTACCCCAAGAGATAAGACATGAGCTTAAGAAGTGAGCCATTCCAGAAGTGCTTTTTCTGTCCACAAGATAACCTGCATAGTCTGCATCAGCATACCCAATTAGATTAAAACTGTCACCTGATGGATAATACAGCACCAGGTCCAGCGTTCCTTTGAGATATCTCAGTATTCTTTTAGCAGCCTTTAAGTGAGAATCCTTGGGATTTGATTGAAACCTTGCACACAGCCCCACGCTGAAAACAATATCAGGTCGACTGGCAGTGAGATAGAGGAGAGACCCAATGATGCCTCTATACATTATTTGACTCACAGAAGTTCTTGCTTCATCCATGTCCAGTCGAGTGGCAGTTGCAATGGGAGTGTCTATCACCTTCGATGCTTCCATGTCAAACCTCTTCAAAAGTTCCCTGATGTATTTTTGCTGACAAATGGAAGTACCCTTTGGGGACTGTTTTACTTGAAGACCCAAGAAGAAGTTTAATTCTCCCATCATGCTCATTTCAAATTCACTTCCCATAAGTTTTGCAAACTCTTGACACAGCGAGTCAGCTATTTCCACAAAAATGATATCATCATCATAAACCTGAACAATGAGCAGGCTCCTTCCTCGTTTCTTTAAGAAAAGAGTATTGTCAATTTTCCCCCTCTTAAAACCATTTTCTAAGAGAAATTTTGACAATCTTTCATACCAAGCTCGAGGAGCCTTCTTTAGCCCGTACAGAGCTTTGTCCAGCTTGAACACATATTCAGGGTGCTCATGACATTCAAACCCTGGGGTTGCTTCACATAGACTTGTTCCTTAAGGATTCCATTCAAAAATGCACTTTTGACATCTATTTGGAACAAGGTGAATTCCATATGAGATGCAAAAGCGATTAGAATTATGATAGCTTCCATCCGAGCCACTGGAGCAAATGTTTCATCATAGTCAATCCCTTCCTCTTGATTGTAGCCTTGGACAACTAGCCTTGCCTTGTTCCTTGTGGTAATTCCATGTTCATCGAGCTTGTTTCTGAACATCCACCTAGTTTCTATAATGGTTCTATCTGGGGGTCTGGGTACTAGGTGCCACACGCTGTTTCTCTCAAACTGATGCAGCTCTTCTTGCATGGTTGTAATCCAGTCTGCTTCTTTCAAAGCTTTATTGATGTTTTTGGGTTCTATCTGGGAGAGAAACGCTGAGAAGGCAAGTAAATTTCTTGCTCTTGACTTGGTTTGTACTCCAGAGTCTAGAGGAGTGATGATGTTTGTATTGGGTGATACCCTTTTTTGCTTGAGCCCGACCGGGTTGGGTCCGGTCCGGAGCGAGTCGGGGCCATCGAACCCGACCTGGATGCAAGGTAGAACGACGGCCACGACTACAACCGAGGTCGAGTCATTTCGGGACCGTTACAGAGCTCGATATGAGTCACCACCGGATGGAGAAACACACAAGGTCGGAAGCCGGACTCGTAACGGATAACCAAGCGTCGCCGGATATCTCGCCCAAACGTGATTTTCTCAACCACTTCAGGCCATTAAGGCGTAATTACAGGGATCCACGATGTAATCAATTTACCTACCTTATTTTTACCCTTAATCAGAATGTATAAAAGGGGATCTCTCTAAATTCTTGTAGGCCATCAAGCACAATTGTTCTAAGCAATATTATATTCTGCGATTATTTACTTTAACAGCAATTGTTGAGTCTTTATCTTTATTTTTCCTCAACCTAAAAACCTTTTGTATCTTTTAGTTCACGGATCCTTAAAACCCCATATAAATTCAATTGTTATCCGAATTCGAGGGTAAACAATGTTGTCTATAGGGTGAGAGCTTTGGTGTCTCCAGTTAGACACCTGAGGTTCACTCTAAGAGGAGGGAAGTATGTTTGGCTGATTTTCCTCTATCCTTCTTTCAGGTGCTAGTGGAGTTCCCTGAACTGCATCAGCCACCCTTTAATCAGCTTTTGTGGTTGTGATTGGGGTGCTTGGTTCTGTTGATGATGAGGCAGCATTGTCTTCATTTGGCTCCTTTACTTGACTCATCGGATCTGTCTTTCCGTTTGTTATGTTAATGACTTCACCAGGAACAAGTAAGGGTTCTCCATCTTGATCTTCCTCAGCATTCTTCTCGCATGATGGATAAGATTCATCAAAGATAACATGGACACTCTCCTCAACACATTGAGTCCGCTTGTTATATATCTTGTAAGCCTTGCTTTGAGAAGAGTACCCAAGAAATATTTTGGCATCGAATTTACCAAGCTGATCCTTTCCATTGTTGAGAACATAGCATTTGCATCCAAATGTTCTTAGATGAGTCAGCTTGGGTTTTCTTCCAATCAAGAATTCATAAGGTGTCTTATTCAGAAGTGATCGGATCATACACCTGTTCACTAAATAGCAGGCAGTGTTGACAACTTCAGCCCAGAAATTTTTTACAAGTCCACTGCCAATCAGCATTGTTCTTGCCATTTCTTCTAGAGTTCTCTTCTTCCTTTCTACTACTCCATTTTGCTGGGGAGTTCTGGGAGCTGAGAAGCTGTAAGTGATTCCATTTTCATTGCAGAATTCATCAAATTTGACATTGTCAAATTCTGTTCCATGATCTGATCTGATGCAAACAACTCTAGACTCCATCTTTACTTGGATTTTCTTCACAAAGGCCACAAATACCTCAACAGTTTCATCTTTTGTTCTGAGAAACAGAGTTCGTGTGAATCTGGAATAGTCGTCCACGATTACGAAAATGTATCTCTTTCCTCCTCTGCTTTGCACCTCAAGGTCCACATAGATCCATATGCAGGAGCTCGAGCGTCTTTGAGGTGCTCACATCTCCTTTTGACTTAATGGAGGACTTCACATGTTTTCCACTAGCACAGGCATCACAGATTTTTTGAGTTTTGAATTGTGACATTGGCAGACCATGGACCAGGTCCTTCTGAATTAGTTTGTTCAGAAGGGAAAAGCTTGCATGGCCCAGTCTTCTGTGCCATAGTTCAGCATCATCGTCAACCGCCTTCAGACAACTCAGATCACCACTCTATAAAGATTCGAAATCAACAACATAGATGTTCTTGTATGTTTTAGCCACCAGTACTATTTCACCGGTCACAAGGTCAATGACTGTACATATTTTGGACAAGAATTCCACCTTGTTTCCTTTATCACTAATTTGAGAAACACTCAGGAGACTGTACTTAAGCCCATTGACATAGTACACATTCTCAATAGAGTGAGTGAGTGACTTCCCAACTTTTCCAACTCCAAGAATGTACCCCTTTTGCCATTACCAAAGGATACACTCCCTCCTTGCAGGGCTTTTAGTGAAAGAAAGTCTGTGGTGTTCCCAGTAATGTGTTTTGAACATCCACTATCCATGAACCATTGTTGACCGCTTCCTTTCACTGTTCCCTGCACAAGAGATTTAGGAGTTAGTCTTAGGAACCTAAACAAGTTTGGGTCCCTTGTAGTAAGCAAGAAGATGAATAAGATCTCTCTTGGTCCATGCAGGTAATGTGCATTTTTTGTGAGTGGAACCTGGTTCCTCTTTTGGGTCACGGTTTCAGCAGCCACTTTGTCTTTCTGAACTGATTAATTCTTGGCTTGGATACCTTCCTTGAAGCGCCCAGTGTTCCCACATTGAGTATGAGGCCAGTTATCAGATACAATGACGCTCTTATTGTGAGGGTTGTGAGAAGTTTTCTCCCTTTGAAACCCTGCTCCCTGCCTTTTTTTTACTATCATTTGTAAGTAAGGCAGTGGTAGCTTCGGAGGACCAGGTCCACTTTAGAGACCTTTCAAGATCATTGATTACTTTTTTCTAGATTTGCTTGGAGGAGCTCGTTTTTCTCAATTTTAGCACTCATCCCACGTCTCAAAGCTTTCACCTCATCTTCAAGCGTAAGGTATTCCTCACTTGCTATCTCCTTTCCTCCTACAGAACTTTCAGGTTTAGACTTAGTAGATGGTTTTACTATTGTTTCCCTTTGGTCTGCAATTTCTGCCAACGAATCGTTCTTTTCTTTTCTAAGAGTGTCAGTGGTTTTCTTATGAGCAGTAACTCCAGCCACTAAGTCTTCTCGAGTGCGTTCAGATTCTTCTAGTTCTAAGATTAGGGAATCCCTATCCTCCGCAAGACTACAAGAGGCAGTTATTAAAACATCAGCTAAGCACATGAGTTTTTTTGGAGAATAGGATTTCAAATTTCTCTGAACATCCCTCAAGTTTACCTCTCTGTCGCCATTGTCTTCATCATCATCTGATTGAGCCATCAAAGCTAACGTTGAGTCATATCCAATCTTCTCGCCTTTAGCTGCCATCATGAAACTATCACAGTATTAGGTTTATGTTGTTTTGCTTGTGTAGTCCCTCATGAGCTGTTTGCAAAGCCTCCCATATTTCCTTTGCTGTGTCGCAGGTAGAGATTCTGTCGTACTCATTAGGTTTCATTCCATATACTAGAATTTTCTTGGCATGAAAATTCTTCTCCACAGCTTTCTTGTCTTCTTCAGTGTATTCTTTGCTAGTTTTTTCAATTGACAAAGGAAATTCATCTATTACTTTGATTGGAACGTAAGGACCATCGCATATGATATCCCATAGCTAGTCCTCAGACATGATGAAATCGTGCATTCTAGCTTTTCACCACCAGTAGCATTTTCCATCAAACTTGGGAGGTTGGTATATGGATTGACCTTCTTCAAAATTTAGTGGAGCCGCCATTAGGATCCTTCCTAGGTGTTAGCCTGATAGGAGGAACCTGCTCTAATACCAATTGTTAGTTTGTATGGGTCCACCAAATCGTAGAGTACCTGTTCCTCTACAAGGTTCTACTGAGAGGATTTTTACGTGGAAAAATCCCACACAAGGGGATCAAAAAACCACGACCTACACTTGTAGGCTTTTAACTTCACTAACTTGTAATCTACCTATTACAAGACACTTTACAATACTTCCTATTTCAAAGGATTTACTCAACTAACTTGTGGTACCTTTACCACAAGCCACTTTGTGACTATCCTAGTTACAAAGGCTTTTTCTAACTTGTGATGCTATCACCACAAGCCACTTTGTAACTCTACGATTACAAAGACTTTTCCTTATGACTAAATCTAGTCACAACATAAACTCAAGGAGTTTACGGATTTACAAGAGGATTCCTAATTCAAAATGCTTCTAGGTAAGCAGTTTAGGAGATACAGTAAGTACAATGACAAGGTTACAACTCAACTAGGAAAACAACAATCTATTTTTTTAGGAACTGGTCCGTAGTAGTGTTCAACATTGTTCTTCAAGCTTGTGAGGATTGATTTTTCTGTTTTTCGCAAGAGACTTGAATGATAAACAGAAGCCTTCCAGTCATGTTTTGTATAAAGCTCCTTGTGGGTACATCTCGATCACATCACTTGAAGTGATGTGAGTACTTTGTTTGGTTAGAGAATGAGTGGGCGGACAGTGCAGTGTAGTGCGGCAGAAATAGTGCCGTCAGTCACTTCATTTCTAGCTGTGTCTCAATGACTTTGTACTGCTATGAGGAAACCACAAGAGCATCAGGTCCTTATTTTGGTTCCCAGCTCCTGAAGCTGTAGCAGTTCACCTTTAGCTGGAATCCGTTAAAGCTTACAGCAATTCAAGTAGGTCAAGTTCCCTATCTGGTTCTCAACAGTAAGTTTGTTAGATCATCAAAACATAAGGCAAGAGTATTTAAGATCTATCAAGCTTCCACCACCCACTTCCGTCAAAGCAATCAGAAGTTTCCTTGGGCACGCCGATTTCTATAGGAGATTTATAAAAGATTTTTCCAAAATTGCTAACCCCTTGTGTAAATTGCTTGAAAAAGATCACCCTTTTGTGTTTTCTGATGACTGGAGGGTAATGATTGAGGAATTAAAGAAGAGACTGGTAACAACGCCTATCATTGTTGCCCCTGACTGGGAGCAACCATTTGAGCTGATGTGTGATGCGAGTGACTATGCTGTGGGAGCAGTTCTTGGGCAGCGAAAAGATAAAATCATGCATCCAAAATACTACACACGTAGAATGCTGAGTGGAGCCCAGCTAAATTACACTGTGAGAGAGAAGGAGATGCTGGCAGTGGTGTTCGCATTTGACAAAAACAGGTCATACCTGATAGGTTTGAAGGTAATTTTTTATACTGACCATGCTGCTCTCAGGTACTTAATCGAGAAGAAGGAGTCAAAACCGCACCTGATTCGATGGGTGCTACTGCTGTAAGAATTTGATTTGGAAATCCGTGACCAAAAGGGAACGAAGAACCAAATAGCTGATCATTTGTCTAGGCTGGAAGGAGCTGAGAAGAAGGTTGAGGTAGAAGAGATTCTGGAAACTTTCCCAGATGAACAACTACTAGCCACGAGTCTTGAGGAAGCGCCATGGTATGCAGACACTGCAAACTACCTGGCGAGCGGTATTGTTCCTTATGACATTTCCTCTGTCCGAAAGAAAAAGTTCTTTTGTGTTTGTCGCATATATTATTGGAATGAGCCTTATCTGTTTAGCATTTGTATTGATAACATGATCCAGAGATGTATCCCCGAGATAGACCGGTCTTCTATTTGCAGGCATGTCACGCGTCACCATATGCTGGGCATTTCGGGGGAGTAAGGACAACTGCAAAAGTCTTGGAGTCGGGCTTCTACTGGCCAACATTGTTCAAAAATGCACATTTATGGATAAAGGGTTGTGATTAATGCCAACGAACCGGGAATATTTCCCCCCCCAATTCAGAAGGTAGAAGTGTTTGATGTATGGGGAATTGATTTCATGGGGCCTTTCGTCAGCTCATATGGCAACAAGTGCATACTCGTCGCTGTGGACTACGTGTCCAAATGGGTGGAGGCTGTAGCGCTCCCTACAAATGATGTAAAGGGGGTAATTGGTTTTTTGAGAAAGAATATATTCACCCGATTTGGCACTCCAAGGGCAATAATCAGTGACTGAGGCACACACTTTTGTAATCGATCCTTCGCGAAGTTGTTTGAGAAGTATGATGTACGCCACAAGGTGGCCACCTCATATCATCCACAAACGAGTGGGCAAGTGGAGGTTTCGAATAGAGAGATAAAGAGTGTGTTGACTAAGACTGTGAATGCTACAGTTGGGCGAGAAGGTTAGATGATGTACTTTGGGCTTATCGAACCGCTTTCAAACTCCAATCGGCATGTCGCCATACAAGCTGGTGTTTGGGAAGGTGTGTCACTTACCGGTGGAGTTGGAGCATAGAGCTTTGTGGGTGTTAAGGCAGTTGAATCTCGATACTGAAGTTGCGGGAACAAGTAGAGTCACAGAGTTGCACGAGCTTGATGAGTTCCGATAACACGCTTTTGAGAGCACAAGATTATACAAGGAGAGAATGAAGATGATACATGATAAAAATATTATTGAGCGGAGTTGTAAACTCGGAGATACGGTATTGCTATACAACTCAAGACTGAGGTTATTTCCGAGAAAATTAAAGTCATGATGGTCAGGGCCTTTTGGTGTGGTTGAAATTCACCCCACAGGTGCCATAGAGATTGCTGCAGAAAATGACTCTCGCACATTCAGAGTCAATGGACACAAATTAAAAGATTTTGTGGGAATGGATGAAGCAAAGGTAGTGTCAGTGACCCATTTGATCGAGCCTCCGATGTTGAGCGCACCTTAAATGCGCTTACCTGCGTCGTTCCGCGATGTTAAATCAGGCTCTTCATGGGAGGCAACCCATTGGACTATTGTATTTGTCGTGCCACGATGTTAACTAAGGCGCTTATTGGGAGGCAACCCAATTCGTAGTTGATTTTTAGTGTAGTTAGAATTTTTCTTTTTGTTTTTTAGGTACTAAAAAGTTTGCAGGTTGTTTGGGCGAGTTAAGCAGGGTTTAAGCGTCACGCGAATCCAGGATAAAGCCAGGGTCGACCAGGCCTTAGGCTGGCGATGCCTGGCTAAAGCCAAGGTCAACTAGGCCCTAGGCTGGCGACGCCTGGCTAAGGCCGGGGTCAACAAGGCCTTAGGCTGGCCACGCCTGGCTAATGCCAGTGTCCACCAGGCCTTAGGCTGGCTACGCCTGGCCAACGCCAGGCAAGTATTTTTGGCCCTCTTTAAGTTCTTTCTCCTTATTTTGGTCGAAATAAACCTCACAAACACGCCCTCACACACTGCAAAGCAAACCCTAACCTCACTTAAACCAACACACAACAAGCTCTACAAGAAATTTCACAAGAACACAAACACATTGCACAAATTGCTTGCTCACCCACACACAATCACCAGCACATTACCATCCACATAGAGGTCTAGCTTAGTCTTGCTAGTCTTTTACACTCATCCGAAATTCTCAGGCAACCTACTCCTCACAAAGCTTCAAAGGTATGATTTTATCTCTTTCCTTTGTAATTTCGAGTTTGGTACAGGTATTGAGTGGTGGTTGTTCTTTATTGTTAGTATTTGTTCTTCATTATGGGTGGTTGTTCTTCATGGTCGTATTGTGTTTGTGTGCCCCAATCCCATGAACCCCTTAGGAATGGTGCTGCGATTGTAAAAATATGTGGTAGTACGGCACCCCCAAGCCAATTTGGGAGGATGAGGAAATCCCTCATTTCCATAAGAACTCCCATGGCACTAGTGCTTGTCAAGTGTTTGATGTAATACCTCAATGGCATTCCTAGTCCCCTTTAGAGCCCGAGTCTCCGGGATTAATAAACTAGTGTTATGTAGTCGCGCACCACATTAAAATCTTAAGTGTGGGGTAGCCACAGGTAGCCCATGTGTTGTGGTTTGATTCTAATGTTAAGAAAATACGAGGTGAAGTCTGAGTAACCTCGGCAAGTTGGGGAAGATTATGTGTGTAGTATGTAATATAGCGTTATCTGACTAATGCTCATTTGTGTAGGAACGAAGATGCCTCCCAGAAAAGACACAGGCAAAGGAAAGGCCACTTCAACTGCCCAAGCTAAAGCAAAGGCGACCTCCGCACCTCCTCCAAACAAAAGAAAAGGAGGAGAAGTTACCTCTAGTATGAGTGGTGCACAAGCGGTGGTAACTGTAGCTGCCATGCGTCATCAACCCCAAGGCCAACGTGAGTTTGGCATAAATAGCATACCTTCGCATACGAGGGATTGGTACATGCGTTGTAGGCCTAATCATGTCCATCTGGAGGGAGCTATCCAGGAACGCAGCGTGAAGGCGAAGTATTCGGCGATTTGGAAAGGCATCCAGGACCTGGGGTTAAGCTATATTTTTAAGAACACAGGGGATATCAATCTCAACTTAGTCATGGAATTCTATGCGGGGTTTGACCCACAGGACACTAAGGAGTTAGTGCCAATCCGTGGACGCTTGATAGATTTTTCATCCAAGGCCATATGCGACTTTTTAGGTGCTCCAAATGTTCCTGTGGAGCCATTGGACCAATTCATTCGTAGGCCTACATATAGAGAGCTGAGGCACATGCTCTGTGGGGTCGACTCTACTGCTGCATGGGTTTTGGACAAGGAAACACATCGTCACAAGAGGTTCCTTAAGAAGAAGATGAAGGCGGACGCTCAGGTGTGGCTCAAGATGATAAATGCACGGCTCCTACCGTGCAATCATGACACGCTTATAAACCATGAGAGGACCTATGTGCTATATTTCCTTCTGACAGGGCAGAGGGTGAATGTGGGTCACCTGACTCGTTGCCAGATGACATCAGTGAGAACAAGTAAAAAAATTGATCGAATGCCATTTCCTAATTTCCTGACTCGATTCCTACAACATGAGGGGGTTGAGGAAGAACCTGACTTTGACCACACTATCGATCAGCTCATCCGTCTGATCGGCTCCAAGCCTATACCACTATCAAGCGGCAAGGATGGTCGATGAAGTTTTACCTAACAAAGGTCGGGTTCGATTTCCAGAGGGAGTTAATTGATTTGCAGTTAGGTATCTAACTAATCGAGATGTGTGTGTTGTTCCAAATTGCACCTTCAAACATGGTCATGATTGATTTTTACTTCTAATGCTATACTATAATGTGCTAGAATAATCTATGTACACTATTTTTGTTGGTTGTTTTCAAGGTTTAAAAGGGACTAGGGCAGTGACTTCCGCCTAGGTGGGTAACTAACGGGTATCGAGAATTCAGGGCAAGCTTGTTATGATTGGGGTCGTCATATAACCATCACACATAGGTACTCACTCTATACCTCTCGGTAGTTTGGGTGACTTTGCCCGGTTTGACTTTCTCAAGTCCAAATGGGTGTTCGTGTATAACAAATGATATTGGCTCAAGTCGGGTATTACTATCTCTAGATTTAACCCTTTAATTGGGGCTATCAATCTCTTGAATGAACCCCAATTCCTTGTTAGCCTAATTTTCCTAAACTTAGTCTCTCTTTCTCAAGAAGAGTCTAAGTTATCAAGGCACGAATCAGTGTTTGCAACCACCAAGTCTACAATTAAAGCATGAATTAAGCCAAATATCACTAACCCATAAATAATTAAGCCCTAAAATTCATAACCCATTTAGTACTCACACTAGGGTTGGGTCACAACCCTAGCTATGGGGTTTAGCTACTCATAATAATAGTAGAAATCAAAGATGGAGATAAAATATAAGCCATAATATTCCAATACAAGACGAAAATCTAACAACTAAAGACAAATCTACTCTATGATTACTCAAAAAGGTAAAAACCAGCCGTTCACGAACTCAGCAACATATGACGTACCCTAAAAATGTGAAAAAGATCTATTTATAGTAGGCTAAAATTCCTTGACAAAAATGCCCCTGCATGGGGTTTCGCGGAGGCATAATTCTGACCGCGTCCGCGCTTGAGCTATCGCGGTGTGATTACCCAAAAGATCATCACTTGATTTACAAGTTAATTATGTGTTCCGAGGCGTTAAAAGCCTCCTTTTATCTCACCTCAATTTTCATGCGCGGTCCAGGCGTATATCCGGAACGCTTTTATGTGGAAATTTGATAAAAATGCTAATTTGGCCTTTAAAATTGAATTTAAGTTGACTTCGGTCAATATTTTGGGTAAACAAACCCGGACCCGTGATTTGACGGTCCCGGAGGGTCCCTAGAAAAATATGGGACTTGGGAATATGCCCAGAATTGAATTTCGAGGTCCCAAGCCCGAGAAATGAATTTTTTGAAGAAAATTGTTTAACTAAAATTATAAGAGTTTTTGGAAATTCAAATGCGTTTGAATTTGATGGTATCGGGCCCGTATTTTGGTTCTGGAGCCCGGTACAGGTCTATTTGGTATTTAAGTTGAACCTGTAAAATTTGGTAAGAAACGGACTTGATATGACGTGAATCGAACCCTCGGTTGTTAAAATTTGAACATAAGAGTTCTAGAGATTTTTCTTTGATTTTAATGCTAAATTCGTTTTTAAAGATGTTAATTTAGCGATTTAATCACGAGTGAGTCCATATGATATTTTTGAGTTAGTATGCATGTTTGGTTTGGAGCCCCGAGGGCTCCGGTGAGTTTCAGATAGGTTTCGGGATGTTTTTACACTTAGAAAAGTTGCAGGTTTTGCTGTTCAGGTGCACAGTGATTTTGTTCTTCGCGTTCGCGTGGCATCACTCGCGAACGCGTAAGGCAAATTTTCTCAGGTGTCAGTTTGTTCTTCGCTAACGCAGAACTCAAGACGCGAACGCGAAGCTTTGGGGGGGGGGGGTGTTACCATTCGGGAACGCGTTCAGGCTCACGCGAACGCATAGGGTTAGTGGGCCTGGGGGAGGGAGTTCAATTTGCTCTACGCGAACGCGGCCCTTTGACTGCGAACGCGAAGGCCTGAGGAGCTAAAGCTCCACGAACGTGGGCCACCCAACGTGAACGTGAAGGCCATTTGGGCCTGATCCATCACAAATGCGGCAGGCCCATCGCGAACGTGATGAAGGCCTGCCCAATCTTTTGAAACAGAACCAAAAACGGGCAGAACTCATTTTTATCATATTTTCGAACTACCTAGGCCTAGAGGCGATTTTCTTCACACAAATTCATCCCCAAAGTGTTGGTAATCAATTCTAAACTTTATTCTTTCAATTACCCAATGTTTTTCATCACTTTTTAATCAAAAATCAAGAATTTTCATGGTAGAAATTTGGGAATTTGGGTAGAGTTAGGGCTTTTTGAATAATTGGAATTTAGACCTCGTTTTGGGGTCAGATTTCAAAACTAATTGCATATTTGGGCTCGTGGGTGAATGGGTGATCGAGTTTTGGTCCGAACCTCGAGTTTTGACCAAGCGGGCCCGGGGTCGATTTTTGACTTTTTGGGGAAAATGATAGAAAACCTATAATTAAGCATTGGGTATGAATTCGTTAGCATTTATTGATGTTGTTAAATAAATTTGGGCTAGATACAAGTAACTTGGAGGCGAATTCTAAAGGAAAAGCGGTGTTTGAGGCTTGAGTTGGCCGTGGAAGTTCGAGGTAATTATTTGGCCTAACCTTAGCTTGAGGGAATAGGTGTTTTGTCTTAATTGCTATGTGTTGGTGTCAAGTACGACGTATAGGTGAGGCGACGAGTATCTATACGTTGGCGTCAAGCATGCCCGTGAGTCTTATATTCGGATTTGTTGTGATTTTACTATATATTAATCATGCTTAACTTGATGGTTAACAAACGTGGGACAAGAATTATGATTATCTTCATGGTATTTCTTTATCGTTGAGCATTGGCTCCAGTTGAGGTTTCATCTATAAAATTAATTGTTGTACAAGTTTGGTTATAGCTAATTCCCTTGCCGAGACGTATTTAGTTCTTACTGTTGATTCCCTTGCCGGGATGTGTTTATTCTTGTTATTGGTTCCCTTGCCGGGATATTGTTGTTTCCTTATTGTTCCCATGTCGGGATCCTTTTGTTGATTGGTGTTGATTTGTATATTGGGATCGGATTGCACGCCGCAACAATATTATATGGGATCGGGTTGCACGCCGCAACAAGGAGTAATAAGGGAGGACAGAAGGGGTCGGGTTGCACGCCGCAACAGTGATATATGAGTTGGATCGGGTTGCGTGCCGCAACAGTATTCTATGATTTGGATCGGGTTGCACGCCGCAACAGTGTTATATGATTTGGATAGGGTTGCGTGCCGCAACAATAAAGAATAAAAGTGGACATTGATTCGTTACTGTTTCTTATTCTTACTGATGTGAAATTTAAGATATTCTTTATGCTTTTCTCCTGAGATTCCGTTGGTACTTGATATTCCCCACAACATGTTCCCCTTCCCATATTTGAAGATCCACGAGAAGAATTATCTAGTTCATGATTTCGAGTTAGCAGCCATTGTTCACGCGCTGAAGATTTGGAGGCATTATTTGTATGGCGTGTCATGTGAGGTGTTCACGGATCACAAGAGTTTGCAATACTTGTTCAAGCAAAATGAGCTAAGTTTGAGGCAGAGGAGGTGGTTGCAGCTGTTGAAAGACTATGATATCACCATCTTGTATCATCCGGGAAAGGCCAATGTAGTGGCCGATGCATTCAGTAGGAAGTCAGCCAGTATGGGCAACCTTGCATATATTCCAATTGGTGAGAGACTGCTTGCTTTGGATGTTCAGGCTTTGGCCAATTAGTTTGTAAGGTTGGATGTTTCTGAGCCCAGCTGTGTGCTAGCTTGCACAATCGCTCGTTCTTCATTATTTGAGCGTATCCGAGATCGGCAGTATGATGATCCTCATTTGCTTGTCCTTAGAGACACGGTGCGGCACGGGGGTGCCAAGTAGGTTACAGTTGGAGATGATGGAGTTTTGAGGATGCAGGGTCGTATTTATGTGCCTAATGTGGATGGGCTTCGTGAGTTGATTCTAGAGGAGGCCCATAGTTCCCGGTATTCTATCCATCCGGGCAGTGCTAAGATGTATCAGGATTAGCGGCAGCATTATTGGTGGAGAAGGATGAAGAAGGACATTGTTGCCTATGTAGCTCAGTGTTTGAATTGTCAGCAGGTAAAGTACGAGCATCAGAGACCTGGTGGTTTGTTTCAGAAGATTAAGATTCCTGAGTTGAAGTGGGAGCGGATCACTATGGACTTCGTTATTGTACTCCCATGGACTCAGAGGAAGTTCGATGCAGTATGGGTTATTGTTGATAGGCTGACCAAGTCAGTGCATTTCATTCTTATGGCAGTTTCCTATTCCTCGGAGCGGTTTGCTGAGATCTATATCCTGGAGATTGTTCGTCTCCATGGTGTACCCGTGACTATCATTTCTGACCGAGGTACGCAGTTTACCTCACATTTCTAGAGGGCAGTTCAGTGTGAGTTGGGCACACGGGTCATGTTGAGCACAGTATTTCATCCCCAGACTGACGGACAATCCGAGCGTACTATTCGGATTTTGGAGGATATGCTCTGAGCTTGTGTTATGGACTATGGAGGTTCGTGGGATCAGCTCTTGCCCTTAGCAGAGTCTGCCTACAACAACAGCTACCAGTCGAGCGTTCAGATGGCTCCCTATGAGGCATTATATGGTAGGCGGTGTCGGTCGCCAGTAGGATGGTTTGAGCCGGGAGAGGCTCGGTTGTTGGGTAAAGATTTAGCCCAGGATGCCTTGGATAAGGTGAAGATTATTCAGGACAGGCTTCGTACAACTCAGTCCAGGCAGAAGAGTTATGCCGACCGCAAGGTTCGTGATGTGGCATTTATGGTCGGAGTGCGAGTGTCGCCCATGAAGGGCGTGATGAGATTTGGGAAGAAGGGCAAGCTAAGCCCTAGGTTTATTGGGCCTTTTGAGATTCTTGATCGAGTGGGGGAGGTGGCTTATAGACTTGCGTTGCCACCGAGTTTATCAGCTGTGTACCCAGTGTTTCATGCATCCATGCTTCGGAAGTATCACGGTGATCCATCCCACGTGTTACACTTCAGCACTGTCCAGTTGGACAAGGATCTGACCTATGAGGAGGAATCGGTGGCCATTCTAGACCGGCAGGTTCGTCAGTTGAGATCGAAGAGTTACCCTTCTGTTCGTGTTCAGTGGAGAGGTCAGCCTGCCGAGGCATCTACCTAGGAGTCTGAGTCCGATATGCGGAGCCGATATGCCCATCTGTTCCCCGACTCAGGTACTTCTTTTTTATGTCCGTTCGAGGACGAACGGTTGTTTTAGTGGTGGAGGATGTGATTTCCCAAAAGGTCATCACTTCATTTACAAGTTAATTCTATGTTCTGAGGCCTTAAAAGCCTCCTTTTATCTCACCTCGATTTGTGTGTGCGGTCCGAGCGTATATCTGGAAATCTTTTTATGTGGAAATTTGATAAAAATGCTAATTTGGCCTTTAAAATTGAATTTAAGTTGACTTCAGTCAACAATTTGGGTAAACGGACCCGGACCCGTGATTTGACAGTTCCGGAGGGTTCGTAGAAGAATATGGGACATGGGCATATGCCCGGAATTGAATTCCGAGGTCCCAAGCCCGAGAAATGAATTTTTTGAAGAAAATTTTTTAACTGAAATTAAAAGAGTTTTTGGAAATTCAAATGTGTTTGAATTTGATGGTATCGGGCCCGTATTTTGGTTCCGGAGCCCGGTACAGGTCTTATATGGTGTTTAAGTTGAGCCTATAAAATTTGGTAAGAAACGGACTTGATATGACGTGAATCGGACCCTCGGTTGTTAAAATTTTAACTTAAGAGTCCTTGAGATTTTTCTTTGATTTTGATGCTAAATTCGTTCTTAAAGATGTTAATTTGGCGATTTGCACGAGTGAGTCCATATGATGTTTTTGAGGTAGTATGCATGTTTGGTTTGGAGCCCCAAGGGCTCGGGTGAGTTTCGGATAGGTTTCGGGATGTTTTTACACTTAGAAAAGTTGTAGGTTTTGCTGTTCAGGTGCACTGTGATTTTGTTCTTCGCGTTCGCTTGGCTTCACTCGCGAACGCGAAGCTTTGCGGGGGGGGGGGGGGGGGGGGGGGTCTTACCCTTCACGAACGCGTTCAGACTCACGCCAACGCATAGGGTTAGTGGGCCTGGGGAGGGAGTTCAATTTGCTCTACGCGAACGCGGCCCTTTGACCGCGAACGTGAAGGCCTAAGGAGCTAAAGCTCCGCGAACGCGGGCCACCCAATGCGAACGCGAAGGCCATTTGGGCCTGACCTACCGCGAACGCGGCAGATCCATCGCGAACGGGATGGAGGCCTGCCCAATCTTTTAAAACAGAACCAAAAACGGGCAGAACTCATTTTTATCATATTTTCGAACTACCAAGGCCTAGAGGTGATTTTCTTCACACAAATTCATCCCCAAAGTGTTGGTAATCAATTCTAAACTTTACTCTTTCAATTACCCAATGTTTTTCATCACTGTTTAATCAAAAATCAAGAATTTTCATGGTAGAAACTGGGAATTTGGGTAGAGTTAGGGCTTTTTGAATAATTGGAATTTAGACCTCGTTTTGGGGTCGGATTTCGAAACTAATTGCATATTTGGGCTCGTGGGTGAATGGGTGATCGGGTTCTGGTCCGAACCTCGAGTTTTGACCAAGCGGGCCCGGGGTCGATTTTTGACTTTTTGGGGAAAATGATAGAAAACCTATGATTAAGCATTAGGTATGAATTCTTTAGTATATATTGATGTTGTTAAATTAATATGGGCTAGATACAAGTAACTTGGAGGTGAATTCTAAAGGAAAAGCGGTGTTTGAGGCTTGAGTTGGCCGTGGAAGTTCGAGGTAAGTGTTTGGCCTAACCTTAGCTTGAGGGAATAGGTGTTGTGTCTTAATTGCTATGTGTTGGTGTCAAGTACGACGTATAGTTGAGGTGACGAGTATCTATACATTGGTGTCAAGCATGCCCGTAAGTCTTATATTCGGATTTGTTATGATTTTACTATATATTGATCATGCTTAACTTGATGGTTAGCATCCGTGGGACAACAATTATGATTATCTTTGTGGTATTTGTTTATCGTTGAGCATTGGCTCCACTTGAGGTTTCATTTGTGAAATTAATTGTTGGTACAAGTTTGGTTATAGTTGATTCCCTTGCCGGGACGTATTTAATTCTTACTGTTGGTTCCCTTGCCGGGATGTGTGTATTCTTGTTGTTGGTTACCTTGCCGGGATATTATTATTTCCTTATTGTTCCCTTGCCGGGATCCTTTTTGTGATTGGTCTTGATTTGTATATTGGGATCGGGTTGCGCGCCGCAACAATATTATATAGGATCGGGTTGCACGCCGCAACAAGGAGTAATAAGGGAGGATAGGAGGGGTCGGGTTGCACGCGCAACAATGATATATGAGTTGGATCGGGTTGCACGCCGCAACAATATTCTATGATTTGGATCGGGTTGCACGCTGCGACAATGTTATATGATTTGGATCGGGTTGCGCGCCACAACAATAAAGAATAAAAGTGGACATTGATTCGTTACTGTTTCTTCATTCTTGCTGATGTGAAATTTAAGATGTTCTTTATGCTTTTTCTCCTGAGGTTCCGTTGGTACTTCATATTCCCCACAGCATGTTCCCCTTCCCATCTTTAACTGCTAGTTCCCGTTATTATTCGTATATGCTTTAACTGCATAGGTTTATTTGGTAGTCTTGTCCTAGTCTCGTCACTACTTCGCTGAGGTTAGGCTCGACACTTACCAACACATAGGGTCGGTTGTGCTGATACTACACTCTGCACTGTGTGCAGATCTCGGTACTAGAGCTTTTGGACCTTAGCGAGGTTGCTGCCTTCAGTCCAGCGGAGACCCGAGGTAGTCCTGCAAACGTCCGCAGGCCTTGGCGTCCCCTTCTATCTTTTATATTCTGTTTTAATTTACTTCAGGGACATATTGTATCTTTCTTTCCAGACAACTGTTTGTAGTATTCGTAGATGGTCCGTGATATTGTGACACCAGTTCTGGGTAGAGTTGTATTTTGAATTTTCGCACTAGTATTTGGTTAAACTGTCAGACTTCGTCTTCCGCATTTCTTTTATTATTATCATTATTCCGCTGTCGATCGCATATTGCTTTAAAATTGTTAAAAGGTTAAGAAAAAGGATAATAAAATCTATTACGCTTGGCTTGCCTAGCTTTCACGAGTAGGCGCCATCATGACTCCCGAGGGTGGGAAGTCCGAGTCGTGACACGCAGCCGCGTAATAATGAGCACGGTCCGCGTTTCTTCAATTCTGGGCTTGGTTTGGACTTGGTTTCGCGGGCAGCGTAAAAGCCACCGCCTCCGCGTTAGCTTCAACCGCGGCCGCGTAATTTGAATGCGGACCGCATTCATCAGTCAAGCTCGACTTGCAGAGTCTCTGAACTTCAGTCATCGCTCTCAGTAAAAATACCACCGCAGTCGCGTCAGATCTTCCGCGGCCGCGCTTTTCCATCGCGGTCAGCGGTAGACCTTTTTGCTCAAATTTGCCTCTCTGAACTTTACTTTCGTGGGCCGCGTATTTGGGGACGCCTCAGCGGTGGTCCTCACGTGGTCGCGTATTTTGTCCGCTCTCCGCACTCCAGTTCCTTGTCTTTAACCTGTGCAAGTTTACTCTTTCATGAGCTTATTTTGGCATCTTTGCCTCATTTTTACCAAACCCTGCAAGTAAGCACAGTAAGTTAGTTTTCGGGAATACTTTTACACATTTTTTATCCAAAACCTAAGCAAAAGAGAGCATAAGATAGGTTAAAATCCATAGTTATCAACTCCCCAAACTCAAGCTTTTGCTTGTGCTCAAGCAAACAAAGTAATTCCCTCCTCCACAAGACAAAGAAAGGAAAACTTCAGCTGTCCTAAGGTGACTTCATCAAGCATCAATTGGGACTAACAATTATCCTCAACACAAATGCATTATCAACAACACAAAACCTTTTTGAGTACCATAGTTCTAGTGCGACACAAGAGCATCAAGAGTTGACTTAACTCACCAAGGAAACTCTCTCTACTACATAGATCATTGTGGAACCCAAATTCTTACTCCTCTTCTCTACATAAGCAAATCTCACTTTAGATTGTAGCACTCAAAACAAGGAATGTGGGAAAGTACGCTCTTCTCTCTCAGGGAAAGGTCACAAGTCCGACTCTATGTACGATAAGCTTGCCCCTTATGTACATCACCACTAATGTAAGCTTACTCAACTTGAAATCATATAGGGCTTTTGTAGGAATGTAATGAAGGCTTTTGGTTCAAGGTAGGATATATTGGTCTATGAAGGTTTCATCTTTCCTTAAGCACTTCATTTTCTCATTTCGGCTTACACTTTCTTGACTCTTTGAGTCATTTTCTTCTTCCTTAGGGGACTAGAGAGATACACTGTCAGTCTTTTTTGTTCATGACAATCATTTTTCTCTTTTTCTAATCAATCCAAGCCTTTTATCATTGCTTTCATTGAATCCCTTCATTTTTCTATACTATTCACTTTCTTTTTGACTTTTTGGCTTTTCTTTCTTTTCTTTTTGCCTTCCCTTTTCTTTATTTTGTACCTTTTATCACTTTCACATTCCTCGTCTCTCCGCCCAAACTTGTGCGTTTGCCAATTGTGCTAAGGAAAGATCGGGTGCTAAGAGAGAGTCATTATAGAAAGGATAAAGGCTTGTAGCATTGTTATTGAAAGAACAATGTCTTCGGCTCAACGGGGTTTACTAGGGATATCATATTTGGTGGGCTATGGATGCTTTCTAGTTTCAAGTTGGATCAAGGAGAACCTACATTCATTTCTCAAGTCGAGCTACACTTATAATTTCGCCTAGACAAACATTCGGGGCAAGTTCTAGACTTATTGGCACGGGACTTGGAATTGCAAATTAAAACCTCACCTCACAAGTTGTTGGATTGCTAAAGAAACATAGTTGAGGGCCCAGAACAACCCTAGCTAAGATTGAGCAACACAAATGGCTCCAAGAAGCCACTCGATGATTGTTTAGTCAACACGGGAGTCTAAAGGTCACAACTAGCACCATTCTTTGCAAATCAACTTGTTTCTAACTATAAGGGCAAAGGTAAATGTGCTAGGCCCAAGTGAAGCTTGCCTGAGACACTTTTATTCGTTACTACTATTTGCACAAAAACATAAAGAAAACGGACTCAAACCATTAAGATGGTTGCCACGCCATCCATCATCGGGAAAAGCCACCCGGTTCACCCAACATCCACCTTTGGAAAGAACCGTGGCATTAAGAAAACCAAAGGCTTATTGATCACGAAGCTAAGGACTCAAAATAAAGAATCTGCTAAAGGAAGTTAAAAGCTAAGCTATTAAGGAAAAATATCACAAGAAGTTATATAGTGAACTATGGAATGTCACACCTCCTTTTTCCCGAGGGGGAATATGGAGTTTTTCCAATTTAAGTGACAATAATCGAAACGGGATTATTTATTAAATTTAGAGTCGCCACTTGGGATAATTCATGGTGTCTCAAGTCACTGATTTATTTTAAATCCCAAATCGAGGAAGTTTGACTCTGTTCAAAAGTCTGCGAAACCAAAAAACCGGGTAAGGAATTCTGTTAACCCGGGAGAAGGTGTTAGGCATCCCGGGTTCCGTGGTTTTAGCACGGTCACTTTAGTCATACCTGGCTTAATTAATCGTTTTAATTACTTATTTTTAAACCAATGTGCATTTACCCCTTTGACCCCTTTTAATTGCTTGATTATTCGTAATTAAGGAGTTATCTTTAAACGAGGCATGCGTACGTGTACTTATTTTATTTGGCGCGTCAAGAATCATGTCATGAGTACGTGTCCACAATTAATCACGCTTTATTAATATTAAGAAAATTTGGTCGAAGTTGCGCGAACGCATACCTCGATTTTGTTTTTACAATCATAACTATGTCACGCGAACGTGTACACAATCACGATGGTTTATTATTAATCGCGCCTAAAGCAAGCTACGAGGTTCATTATTCTTTTCCTTAATACTAGTTTAAGATCTTTGCCAGAAGCCAAAAGTCGAACTTAGGGTACATTGGATTCATTTGATTGTTATGGAGCACTAAATCGCTGGTGCTAAATTTCATTGGATCTAAGGCTACATGTTCGATCTTATTCTAGCAACTGACTTCAACAAGCTGAGAGAGGCCTTTTGTTTATACCAACTTGCTAAACAATTGGAAGCAAAATAAAAGGCTAGAAATCTTTAGTCCATGTGAATTTTATTGGGTCAAACTCTAGGGCCCATACAAGCTACGGTCTAACGACCCCCTTACTACTACCGAGTAGAGGACATTTCATTCACAGACCTTGATCTTTAAGGTAAAAGTGGACCTGAAGTATCCAGACTCATACGCACAGCCCTATTTGGATCATTTACAAGTCTGGCCCAATTCACCTCTTATGCACAAATTAATGCAAATTCTGAATATACAGCAATAGTGACTTAAATACAATACCGAACATAGAGTCAAATTAGCAGATTCATCACATTGTAACACAAAGAAACATTAGTTATCCAAATCATGCTTATAATCTATGAAATCTGAACAGAATAACCAACTATTAATACATGTTCTTATGCAGATACGGGTTAGGCAACAAAGCTGGACCTTAATTCAACCACATGAAAGGTCATTGGGCCTAAATTGAGGCCCACAGCGTTTGATCCAGTTTCTACTAGGAGGGACCCTTTCTTGTTTCAGGCCCACAACATGGAATACAACAGATGAAAGCATGCTATTACATATTCAGTCACCATACCAACAATAATTAAATCAAAATCATACAAAACCCAACAAGAAATCTGCCAGAATTATTACAATAATAATCATGTCTAAAATTTACAAGTAAAATTAATTGTGCAACACTAAATTTTATAAGCCATTATTCTCTTTTCCACTTCACATTTGCTTAACCCTGTATCAAATCACAAATCTAACCTGCTCAAACACATGAATATTGGTCAATTTATGAATGCTATAATTCTTAAGCTAGTTGTCCGTACAGATTTAATTTCAAACTGTGATATTGCCCTAAAGACATGCATCTGGTAACACACAAAATGCTCATATTCAGGGAACAACAAAAATCCAACATGCAGTTTTATTCAGCACATGAACTAAACGAAACAATATGCAATCCAAATCAGTAAACAGATTTAACCAACCAATATAGAACATGTATAATTAACCAGAATATTCATACACCCAGCAAATAACAGTACTTCCAAACAACATTTGATAGTCATGGTATTCAAATAACTTCCTACATTACTTGGGCTACCAATAAATACCTTAATTAGCAACTAAGTAAGAAGAAGAAAATAGGCTTCTGGATAAACTAGAGAGATCAAAAAGCAGGCAGAACAACAACAAAATCAGTAGAGAAGCAGCATTGAAATCCCAGAATAAGCTTGAGCCCAAGTCCAAACTAAACTTTAGATAACCAGAGTTGCAAAAAAAATAGACTTCTCAAACCCTTTTTTATTTATATGAGGGGAACTAGACTTGCAAAAAGGAAATGCTAAGGTCACAATTCTGCTTTCAGAGCAGTCATAAGATGAAGAAAGGAAATGAAATTTCAGAGAGGATTTTTAGGGTGTTAATTCTATGTGTTTTGAGAGAGAGGAGGAGGGTCCTATATATAGGGAATAAAATTTGCCATGTGCTCCTAAGGATAAGGGAATCATTCTCTAAAGCCAACCCTAAAATTTAGGAAAAGAGCATCTTTTGAAACAGAAAATGGACAGCTGTCCATTTCTATTCAATTTCAGCATCTTTTCATTAACGAATTGGGACAACTGTCCAAAATCTAGAAACATCCTATATGCCTTATCTGAAATTCCCATTTTTTACTTTCCAATTGACCCCCCTTAAGTTCTGTTATGACCCTTTTTAACCCCCTAGCTTCCAATTGATACCAAACAGAACAAAACTAGAATTAATGAGCTAAAACTAGCAATAAGCTGACAATCATACTCTAAACCTAAGTTACAACTAATTAATTATTTAGACAAACAAACTATCAAATGATTTCAAATTCAACAAACAACTAACTACCGAGATAACCAAAACGATTTTACTAATTAATCTAAGCATGCTTTAATTAGCCAAATTGATAATTAATAAACTAGACAAACCTAATTAAACATGACTAGAAGATTGAAATGAATGACTCTGAGATGAAAAACAAGTAATTTAACAAGCTAAAGAGGGTATGAAGTTACTGATTCAAACAGGAAAGACAGAGAAGACAGTGGAGAAATTTCTTTTACCGTTTATGGGTGAATAAACATGAGAAGGTCTACGACGCCCTACTCCACGCCAATCAACCACCCAAGGGTCTTTTCCTCCAAGGAATCCGGCCTTGCATGAAGTTTTGACCAAATTTTCTTGTAAGAAAAGACTCATGAGAGTCCAAGCTGCCAAGAAAATAATGCATCACATACAGATGAACCCCTTAAACCCAGGCGCGAGGAAATAACGGACCAAGAGATTTGAACAATCTACGCCGTTTCTTAGATCTAAAATTTAGGGATTTCGAGGGTGTTTTGGAAGAAATTAAGGCGAGATATGAGATGAGGAGGAAGAGGGGATTATGGGGTGTGAATTTCAGTGGGTTTGGAGAAGGGTGGGTGGTAGCCGCCGGTGGGGTTTGTAGAGAATATTAGGGCGGCTAGGGTTAGGGCTAAGGTGAGAGAGACGGAGAAGAGTGAGGGTCTCTAGGGTTTGGGGGTGGGATTCGGACACTTATATGGGAAATGAGGGGTCAGTTCCTAGCCGTTGGATCATCGAAGATCAATGGTTAGGATTAAATGATGCAAAACGGTGTTGTTTTGGGTAAGGGTTGGGGATGGACTGGGTATGGGGACGGGGCTGGGGCAGATTGGTTTTTTAGGAGGATTTTGGGCTTGGAGATGGTTTTGGCCCAATTTCGGGTCCAAACCAGACTTTTTCTTCTTTTTTTATTTGAATTTATTTAATTTTCTTTCAATTTCCAATTTTAATAATTAATTAGAGCCTAAATTAAGTCCTAAATCAGTATAACTTGTGAAAATAACTTAGTTATCTATTTTACCAATTAAATAACTAACTAATGAAAGAAAATTACTACTTTGCAATTAACACTAAAGTGCAAGGACGAACCAACATTTTTTTGCGATTTTTCGCTTATATATTAAATGCAATTGAGACCTAATGCAATGCATGAAATATTTTTTGTATTTTTCATGATTTTAAAATATTAAACATGCAACTAAATGCTACCAATAATTACCAAAATATTCCTAAAAACTCTATAAAAAAATAAAAATAAATTAGACAATCTATTTTGTGACTTTGTAGGATTATTTTTATCGGGAAAAAATCACGTGCCCACAGTCGCGCCTCTTTGCTCGGAAACACGAAAAGTTTTCCGGCAAAGATAAAGTGAGCGAATATGAGCTATTTTTGCCCGTTTGGATACTCCATGGAAAGCGTTTTTTATAAAGTTTGACCGAACCTTACTTTTGAGGTTGCCTACATATCCTTGGCTATAAAGGAATCAGGCCAGTGTAGTTTTGGAAGTTTTGGTAGCTGGGACTACCGAAAAGCTGTGATTTCACTGCCGCTGCTGCTGTTACTATTTGCTGAACTCCTTATTACACCGAAATCAAAAATGAAAAGAAGCTAGGCAAGTCTATCAGCTATGAGTTACAAGATTCCTATCTCTATGTCTTCAAAACTTGATCTTGAAACTTCTACAGTTTTGCCATGCATCTTGAACTGTTGACTCGCACTCTCGAGGCAAGCTTTTGTTACTTCTAACTTGAATTGACCCCATTCTTCAGGCGGGTTCCTGTTGTTGTCTTGGACTTTAACTTAACTTTGAAATGAATTCCCTCGTTCTCCAGGTGGGTGCTTGCTATTAGATTTAATACTTAAAATGAATTCCCTCATTTTCCAGGTGGGTGCCTGCCACTATAACAAAACAGCAAAAGCAAAAGAAACTTTTCTGCCCCTGTTTGGACCAGGAACATCCATGAGTGTTAGTTGAATCCCATTATCCAGGAGGGTCTTGAACATTTGAAGCTAAATCCCATTATCCAAGAGGGTCCTGAAAACTTGAAACTATGTCCCATCATCCAGGAGGGTCCTAAAACTTGAAACTGAATCCCATTATCCATGAGGGTCCTGACAACTTGAAACCAAATCTCATTATATAGGAGGGCCCTGAAAACTTAAAACTGGATCCCATTATCCAGGAGGGTCCTGACAACTTGAAAATAAATGTCGTCATCCAGGAGGGTCCTGAAAACATAAAACTAAATCCCATTATCCAGGAGGATCCTGAAAATTCAAAACTAGATCCCATTATCCAGGAGGGTCCTGAAGACTTAAAACTCAATCCCATTATTCAGGAGGGTCCTGAAGACATAAAACCGTATCCCATTATCCAGGAGGGCCCAGAAAACTTGAAACTGAATCCCATTATCTAGGAGGGTCCGGACAACTTGAAACTAAATCCAATTATCCAGGAGGGTCCTGAAAACTTAAAACTGAATCCCATTATCTAGGAGGGCCCAGAAAACTTGAAACTAAATCCCATTATCCAGGAGAGTCCTGAAAACTTAAAATTAAATCCCATTATCCAGGAGGGTCCTGAAAACATAAAACTAGATCCCATTATCCAGGAGGGTCCTGGAGACTTAAAACTGAATCCCATTATCCAGGAGGGTCCTGACAACTTGAAACTAAATTCCATTATCCAGGAGGGTCCTGAAAACATATAACTAAATCCCATTATCCAGGAGGGTCCTGAAAACTTAAAACTGAATCCCATTATCCAGGAGGGCCCTGAAAACTTGAAACTAAATCCCAATATACAGGAGGGTCCTGAAAACTTAAAACCGAATCCCATTATCTAGGAGGGCCCTGAAAACTTGAAACTAAATCCCATTATCCCGGAGGGTCCTAAAAACTTAAAATTTAATCCCATTATCCTGGAGGGTCCTGAAAAATAAAACTAGATCTCGTTATCCAGGAGGGTCTTAGAGACTTAAAACTGAATCCTATGATCCAGGAGGGTCCTAACAACTTGAAACTAAATCCAATTATCCAGGAGGGTCCTGAAAACTTAAAACTAAATCCCATTATCCAGGAGGGTCCTAAAAACTTGAAACTAAGGGTCCTAAAAACTTGAAACTAAATCCCATTATCCAGTAGGGTCCTGAAAACTTAAAACTAAATCCCATTATCCAGGAGGGTCCTGAAAACTTGAAACTATGTCCCATCATCCAGGAGGGTCCTAAAACTTGAAACTGAATCCCATTATCCATGAGGGTCCTGAAAACTTAAACTAAATCCCATTATCCTGGAGGGTCCTGACAATTTGAAAATTAAATCCCATTATCCAGGAGGGTCCTGAAGACTTGAAATTAAATCACATTATCTAGGATGCTCCTGAAAACTCGAAACTAAGTCCCATTATCCAAGAGGGTCCTGAAAACGTAAACAGAATTCCATTATCTAGGAGGGTCCTGAAAACATCGCGAGAAGCCTTCCAAGCANAAAGACTTAGAGAAGTAGACCCAAAAGAAACGAAGCAAAGTGACTTCGAGAATTAGGAATAAAGTGGAAAATTTTGAACGAAGATGACTATTTGAGGAAGAATGGGAAAGAGACTTATCTGAGTGAAGCAGCTGGCTCAATGATCATGACATGCATTTCGGATTAATCAGCCCAGACCATGCACCTAATCATATTTCAGTTCATGCACCGTCTTCATACTTCAAAACCGGGATTTCCATAATCCAATCTCTCTGCCAAGTCACGAACCTCATTCGGCTTGTAGTGCCCTGAAGGGTTTTCACCAACAAACCTCTCTCATTTGTCCATCTCTAAACTCACCGTCTCCTTACGGTGCCCGAGAGGGTTTACACCAATAAGACTCTCTCATTTTAATTTTTCTCTCAGCTTACCATCGCCTTACGGTGCCCGTGAGGGTTTTCACCAATAAGACTCTCTCATTTATTCATCTTTCCTTGTGCATGAACAAAGTGTTACCCATGATGTGAATCATACATCTTATCTCGCTTGACTTGGCATTCCTCAATGATTGATCAGAAGGTCTTTCTTTGGACCGTGGTGCGGGCTTTTGGATAGGGTTAGAAAGAAAAGGCGGCATGCAGGCTCAAAAACAGCTCAAAATAACAGGGTTCAAAATTACAACTTTTGGAATCAGATCTTTTGCAAAACCCCAACTTCTGCCCCTGTTTCTTTGAGTCTGGGGAATTTTGGATTTTTATTTTGATGGGACCGAATCGTGTAAGGCTGCCTACGTATCCTTAGAAGGAATCAGGTCGAACGTAGTTCAAGATATTAGAGTTGCTTTGTTTTTGTTACTTTTTCTTTTGCTTTCTTTTTCTTTTTTTTTCTTTTGTTTCTTTTGCTTTACTTTTACTTTTTTTTTCATTTTTCTCTTTTCTCTTTTATTTTTCTTTTCTCTTTTTTTTCTATTTCTAAACTCTACTACCGATTCCAAAAGAGGGGTATGAAAGAAAATAAATAAGGCTCAAAGGGGTAACAAAAGATAAAAGTATTTAGATAGCAAAATAAAATGCCTTTGTCATTCCAATCTTTGAAACACGCCAAATACAAATAACGATATTGAAGACAAACGAAAGAAATCATACATAATATCTCTTGACTGCATCAGAATTAACAGCCATATCTACACATTTGCCTTCTATATCCGTTAAATACAAAGCACCATTGGGCAACACTCTTGTTACAATGAACGGTCCCTGCCAGTTTGGGGCATACTTGCCTTTAGCTTCAGCCTGATATGGAAGGATGTGTTTCAATACTTGCTGGCCTACTTCAAATTTCCGAGGACGCACCTTCTTGTTGTATGCTCTTGCCATTCTCTTCTGATACAATTGACCATGACATACTGTCGCCAATCTTTTCTCATCAATCAAACTCAACTGCTCTAATCGGGTTTTGACCTACTCGTCATCATCAATCTCAGCTTCAGCAACAATTCAAAGGGATGGAATCTCAACTTTCGTAGGTATAACTGCTTCAGTTCCATATACCAGCAAATAAGGAGTTGCACCTACTGATGTGCGAATAGTAGTGCGATAACCTAGTAGAGCAAAAGGCAATTTTTCATGCCATTGCCTAGAACCTTGCACCATCTTGCGAAGTATCTTCTTTATGCTCTTGTTAGCCGCCTCAACAGCTCCATCTGCCTTGGGGCGATACGGAGTGGAATTTCGATGCATAATCTTGAACTGTTGGCATACCTCTTTCATCAGATGACTGTTGAGATTAGCATCATTGTCTGTGATGATTACCTTGGGGATGTCAAACCGGCAAATGAGACTTGAATGAACAAAATCCACCACTGCCTTCTTGGTCACAAATTTGAAAGTTAGAGCTTCGAACCACTTGGTGAAATAATCAATGGCCACCAGAATAAACGTATGCTCGTTCGATGCTGCTGGCTCAATTGGTCCAATGACATCCATACCCCAAGCAACAAAAGGCCAAGGTGTAGACATGGTGTGCAACTCAGACGGCGGAGAATGAATTGATCACCGTGCACCTGGCATTGATGACATTTGCGTACAAAGCTGATGCAATCTCGTTCCTTGGTGAGCCAATAATAACCTGCTCGAAGAATTTTCTTTGCCAAAACATATCCGCTCATATGCAGCTCGCAAACTCCGG
This sequence comes from Nicotiana attenuata, assembly GCF_001879085.1. Taxonomy (NCBI): domain Eukaryota; kingdom Viridiplantae; phylum Streptophyta; class Magnoliopsida; order Solanales; family Solanaceae; genus Nicotiana; species Nicotiana attenuata. The sequence goes on from NC_031998.1 coordinate 5,026,333, forward strand.
AATGCACTTTGGCCATGATAGTCTAAGCTTGTTTAGCATCTATGCACCTCAGCACTCCAAGATCTGGAGTTCTCTTGTACAAAATTCCCCCGCTCAAGAAAAATCGACTAGCCAAACGTCGAATCATTCTCTTTTGATCACATGTGGCCTGTACCGGATATACTCCCAATTTGATGTATTCCCGGATATCATGGAACCAAGGCTCACCATCAAGTTCCTCTTTAACCACATTACAATAGGCATGCTGATCACGAACTTGAATATGCAAAGGGCCGACATAAGTCTTATCCGGATGGTGTAACATTGACGCCAGCGTGGCCAAGGCGTCGGCAACCTCGTTATAGATCCTAGGAATATGCCTGAATTCTATTGATCTGAATCGTTGACAAAGATCGTGCAAACATTGTCGATACGGTATGAGCTTCAAATCCCGAGTGTCCCATTCTCCCTGAATCTGGTGCACCGACAGATCTGAATCTCCCAAAACCAATACTTCCTGAACTCCCATGTCTACAGCTAACCTCAAACCTAGAATGCATGCCTCGTACTCAGCCATGTTGTTGGTGCAGTAAAATCGAAGCTAAGTTGTTATGGGGTAGTGATGCCCTGTTTCAGAAATAAGCACAACCCCTATTCCGACACCTTTCATGTTTGCAACTCCATCAAAGAAGAGTTTCCAACCTGGCTTTTCATCCTCGTCAACCTCGTCAATATGCATCACTTCTTCATCAGGACAAAAAGTTATCAATGGCACATACTCTTCATCTACCGGGTTTTCAGCCAAGTGATTGGCCAAGGCTTGAGCTTTCATCGCGGTCTGAGTCACATAGATGATGTCAAACTCTGTGAGCAATATCTGCCACTTTGCACGTCTCCCTATGGGAATAGGCTTCTGAAAGATATACTTCAGAGGGTCCATGCGAGAAATGAGGTAAGTGGAGGACGACAGATAATGCTTCAACTTTTGTGCCACCGAAGTTAAGGCGCAACATGTCCTTTCAAGAAGAGTATACTTAACCTCGTAAGAAGTGAACTTCTTGCAGAGATAATAAATGGCTTGCTCTTTCTTGCCAGTGATGTCGTGTTGGCCGAACACACAACCACGAATTATCCAGGACTGTCGAGTAGAGAATTAAAGGCCTCCCAAGCTCCGGCGGGACCAGCACAGGTGGGTTTGACAGGTACCCCTTGATCTTATCAAATGCCTCCTGACACTCATCAGTCCATTTGACCGCGACATCCTTCTTCAGCAACTTAAAAGATGGGCTCACAAGTTGTCGTGAGTTGAGCAATAAACCTGCTGATGTAGTTTAACCGTCCGAGCAAACTCATCACCTCAGTTTTATTCTTTGGCGGTGGCAATTCTTGGATGGCTTTGATCTTTGACGGATCCAGCTCAATACCTCGTCGACTGACTATGAATCTCAACAGTTTTTTAGAAAGGACACCAAATGCGCATTTTGCAGGGTTGAGCTTGAGGTTGTACCTGCGGAGCCTTTGGAAAAACTTTCTCAAGTCTCCGACATGGTCGATCTGCTTTCTTGACTTTATGATCACATCATGTACATAAACCTCAATCTCCTTGTGTATCATGTCATGAAATATGGTAGTCATTGCCCTCATGTAAGTTGCTCCAGCGTTCTTCAAACCAAATGGCATTACCAGGTAGCAATATGTTCCCCATGGCGTGATGAACGCCGTCTTTTCTGTGTCTTCCTCATCCATCAAGATCTGGTGATATCCCGCATAGCTATCCAAAAAAGACCCAATCTCATGCTTGGCACAATAATCAATCAGGATGTGGATATTCGGCAATGGAAAGTTATCCTTTGGACTTGCCTTGTTGAGATCGCGGTAATCAACGCACACCCTGGTCTTACCATCCTTCTTTGGTACTGGCACAACATTAGCTAACCAAGTGGGATATCGAGTGACTCGAATGACCTTTGCATCCAGCTGTTTATGATTTCTTCCTCGATTGTCACACTCATGTCAGTCTTGAACTTCCTTAATTTGCTTGATAGGAGGGAATGCCGGATAATTTGGCAATTTATGAACTACCAAATCAGTACTCAAACCCGGCTTGTCATCATACGACCATGCAAAGATATCTTTATATTCAAACAGTGCTTTGATTATTTCTTCCTTGATTTGTGGTTCCAGGTGTACACTTATCTTGGTTTCCCTGATATTATCTGGATCTCCTAAATTGATTGCTTCAGTTACATTCAAATTAGGCCTGGGTTTCTTTTCAAAATGATTTAGTTCTTTACTAATTTGCTCAAATGCCGCTTCTTCATCATATTCTATTTCATCATCGCACTTTAGTTCTTGGATTATTATTTCAGAGTTAGATTGGCTTTTAAGACTTGGCCGAAAATTCCTCATGCATGTCATGTCATTGAAACCAGCATAAAAAGAACTATACAAAGAAAGACAAAAATGAGACACAATCAGGAGTAATAGAAAAAGGAAAATTGCATTTCATTGAAAATAAAGGATAGAAGGGTTTGTACATCAAAACAAGCGAAAAATAAAAATTCGGATTACAACCCTGGAATAACCCAGATAACATAAAGGAAAACACAGCAAACTACCAAAACTCCTTCCGAGTAGGGAGGGGAGTAGCCTTCCAATTGTTAAGCTTCACTTTTCGCCCAACAAACTGCACATCTGCTTCACTGGAACCTTCCCCAATTTCCACCATATTAACCTCATCAAATAGATTTTGGAACCTCTTGATGAGCTCTTCATCAAAGTCGGCCACATGCTTTGGGACCGCTGACATTGGGCTCTTCACGACCCCTGGCTTGACGAAGGACCTGGAGATGTGTGGAACAGGCTTAGGGAGTGACCATGCCTTCTTTTTCAACCTTTTAGCTCTCTTTACCTCTTCCCCTGTGGGCTTGAATCCCAGACTTTCACGTGGACACACTGGATGCACGATACCTTGTAGAGATGAACCCAGACCTTTGCCCGGCACAAAACCATTCTTCAGCGTTTCATTTTCTACCATGACGGATGCGGAGGCTAGCCTTGGACTTGGAATGCATTCCCCCTCCGGAATCTTGTCAACTGACACCGTTTCAAAAGTTTGGTAGACCCAAGGCCCTTTATCATCTTCAGCTTCAATAAATGGGACGGATGTATCATTGTAAGCACATAAGTTCTCGTCACCATGCACAACGATTTCCTGCCTGTCCCACTTGAACTTTATCATTTGGTGCAGAGAAGACGGGACTGCCTTGGCAACATGTATCCAGGGCCTGCCCAACAGTAAATTGTAGGAGACGGCAACATCTAGCACTTGGAACTCCATAGTGAATTCAACTGGTCCTATTGTCAGTTCGAGCATGATATCGCCAATAAAATCTTTCCCCCCTCCGTCAAAACCTCGAACACATATACTGTTCTTGTGGATCCTTTCAGTACCGGTTTTCAACATTTTCAGAGTGGAGAGAGGGCAAATATGTGCAGTAGAACCATTATCAAATAGTACCCTCGAGACCACAGAATCCTCGCATTTCACTGTGAGATAAAGAGCTCGATTGTCTACTGTACCCTCCAAGGGAAGTTCGTCATCTGAAAAAGTGATCATGTTTGCCCCGAATATCTTATTAGCAATCTTCTCCAAATGGTTCACCGTGATCTTATCAGGGACATGAGCCTCATTCAAAATCTTCATGAGGGCCGGGTGGTGTTCGTCTGAATGTATCAGTAATGATAAAAGAGAAATCTGAGTTGGTGTTTTCCTTAACTGTTCTACGATGGAGTAGTCCTGCACCTTCATTTTTCTCAAGAATTCTTCCGCCTCCTCTTTGGTAACTAGCTTCTTTACTGGGAAGATTAGGCTATGTTTGAACGGCTTAGCTTTCCTTAATTCCTCTGGGTAAAACATCTCCTTGAACGAGTCAACCCTCGGGTTTCATTAACTTCCTCTTCCACTTCTTTCCCTTTATAAGTTACTATCACTTGCTTGTAATTCCATTGAACAGCCTTGGTGTTATCTATCGGCAGCTGGGTCACGGGTATAATAACAACATGGGCAATGCAAGCCCCTTCCACGATTATGACAGGCTTACTTGCTACCCCTGGCACGACCACTTTCAGCTTTCCTTGCTTTGCTTCAACATCATCTGGGAACCCTTTCACGACTAATACAGGCGGCTTAACGTTGGGCATGCTTAGCTTGTCCATCAGCCCTTCAACTGTCGAGGATGTTGCATTTGTAACAACTGGAGTTTTGACTGAAGTATTTTCATTGGCACGGATCATCATGATAGACTTTGAAGGTTTCTTGGGCTGCCCATCCTTATGCACGATCTCAATCATGTGCGCTTCGGCATGGGCTGGCAAAGGGTTTTGGTTGATGTTTGGCGCTTCCGGGCTCTGGACCACAATTTGATTTGTATCGATAAGCTCTTGAATTGCACTCTTCAAATGCCAACCCTTTTCTATGTCGTGCCCCGGAGCATCAGAACAATATGCGCATATGAGGGAATAATCCAGGTTCTTTGGAGGGGGATTTGGTAACTTTGACTCAATCGGCCTCAAAACGTCCAAATGCCTCAACCTTTGAAACAAACTGGCATAGAACTCTCCAAGCGGGGTGAAAGTTTGTTTCCGCTACTGCCTTTCCTTTCTATACTCCGGCCTGGGTCGAAAGCTTGGACTAGTAGGGCTTCGGTATGTTTGTGGGGGTGGATAATAATTTTGTGGAGTTGGAGCACACCATTGCGGGCAAGGAGGGGGTTGAGCATATGACTGTGCGTGATGGACGTGGTATTGGGGTGGTCTGACTGAATATTGAGGGTCTTGTGGTGGGAAGTAGTGTTGGGGTTGATTATATGGAGCTTGGGTGTAGGTTTGAGGTTGGGGTCAAGGCTGGGTGCAATGGTGAGGTGGACCCCTTGGGCTATGCCCCGATCTTGAGACGACCATACCAGCATCCTCTTTCTTCTTTTTCCCTAACACGCCCCTGGTGCCACTTTGGATCGCTTGCGTGGTTGCCTTTATGGTGGAGTAACTCGTGATCTTGCTTGATTTGAGTCCTTCTTCCACCATTCCTCCCATCTTTACCACTTCATTGAAAAACATACCTATGGCCGAGATCAGATGACCAAAGTAAGTAGGCTCCAAGGCTTGAAGAAAGTACTCCACCATTTTGTCTTCTTCCATTGGAGGGTTGACCGTGCAACCCGTTCTCTCCACCGGAAACCATACTCCCTGAAGCTCTCACTGGGCTTTTTCTCTATCTTAGTCAAGGATAGGCGATCTGGGACAATTTCTACGTTGTACTGAAAATGCCGAGCGAAAGCCTGAGCCAAGTCGTCCCAAGTGTACCACCTGCTATTGTCCTGGCGGGTGTACCATTCCAATGCTGCACCACTCAAACTTTGACTAAAATATGCCATCAACAATTCATCTTCCCCACCACCACCCCTCATTTTGCTGCAAAACCCTCTTAAGTGGGCCACGGGGTCTCCATGCCCATTGTACAAGTCAAACATGGGCATCTTGAACCCAACAGGTAGCTGGACATCGGGAAATAAGCACAAATCCTTATAAGCCACACTCACTTGGCCTCCTAACCCTTGCATATTCCTCAATGATTGCTCCAAACTCTTTACTTTCCTAAATATCTCCTCTTGCTCCGCGTTCTTGGGTGGTTTCTCAGTTTCGACAGGAGGTTCAAAGTGAGGAGTGTAGGAGTAATGATTCGGGACTTTGAAAGTGGGCTCTGGAGCATAGTATTGGGCATCTTGAGCTTGGAACGCCGGTTCACTAGAAGATCAATGGAGGGTAGCTCGCGGAGGGGATACGAAGACAGGAGTAGATGGCAGAGCAGGGTATGCGGTTGTTTTGGCTGGTGGAGCCTGGAAAGTTTGGGTTGAAATGCCGGGATAGTGGTGGTAAGGGGTAAGGCCTGGTGCTTGCTGAGGGGAAAGATCAACAATAGTGGGATCTTGGGCTTGTGATAGTGGTGGGATGAAAGCAGGGTTTTCTCTATAGTTGGAAGGGAATGACGGTGGAGGATTCCCCCCTGATCCATGCTTGATACATTTCTGCCATTTGGTGCTTCAGCTTGTGTACCTCTTCTTTCAAACCAGACTCAGATTCCACCATCTCTCTCGGTGTGTCAACAACAGTTGTGTCTAATTCTTTGCTAGCCATGATTGCCTTGTGTTTTGACGTGGTGTTATATGGATAACTTGCCAGAATGCCAAACAAACTAACCACCTTCCTGTACTAGATTGCAACAGCAAACTTGTTAGTTTTTAAGAGTTTAACAGATAGGCAATTGCACGTTTGGGATGCAATGCACCTAAACAGTTAAATGCTTCTATCGTGTGTTTGAATGGTTGCATGCTTCATCCCGGCCTTAACTAATCTTTTCACTTTGCACTTTCTTTTCTTTCACTCCTTTAGTCACTATTGGTTTCTCACTGGATTCCTGTCACTCCCTCTTTTATTTTTGCGCCCTCTTTTGTTCTCTTATTTTGCCACTCTTTTTTCACTCGATTTTCTTTCCTCTCTTTTTATTTTATGGTTATGATCGAATCCTATGGGGATTTCCTACGTATCATGATGTCGCATGAATCAGATCATTACATAGTTTAGGGGATAATGTGAAATAAAATAAAGAAATCTTTTGGGGTGTTCAATATTTCATTAAATAAAATCTTTTTGGATTTTCTATTACAAGGACTTTGTCATACAGACTCTAAACAGGAATACAAAACAGACCTGGAAAAACTAACAGATTCGAAAAATGAAATACAGACTTAAAACCAAAAGAAAGTCAGGAATACATAAGAGCCTCCAACGGTACCCTGGGAGCCTGCGGAACATTATCCGGTCTTTGCGCGGGACTTCGTACAATATCCTGTTGAAGATGGTCCAACTCAGCCATCACCTGGTGAACGAATGTCATCACAGAGGCAAAAAACATAGACCTAGTCATGTCTTCACATTCTTGACATTTTATCACGACATAGTCGGCTATTTCTTTAATCCTTGCTCTGATGACACCTTTCTCCTGAAGCAGACACCCGATTTGCTGTGCCCGAGCTTCCAACACTTGTGTATCTGTGTTGTTTTGGTTTTGTAACTGTTGCATGCTTTCTTCTAGTCGGCAAATTAGTGAATAGCAATGCTCTCTTTCTGCTTTGAAATTCTTTGTTTGCTGGGCCATTTCATTCTCAAGAGTAGTCAGCTTCTTCTTTAAAAACGTGACTTCTCTGTCATGCTTTTCCCTTAGCTGTTGGGCAAACCTCGTCCGTTCTTCTGCATTCCTTGCCAACTTTGCTCGGGCTTTTGTCAATTCCTCTTTGCCTATTCCAAGTCAGCCCCATAATCACACACTTTTCGTCTAAGACTGTTTATGAGTTTTTCATCTTGTCTGCTTCCGGGTTTTCAGCGGTGTTGGCCCAAGTAAAGGCGAAGTTTTGAAGACTGACAAAGGAACTCAGACATGGACCAAGTCCATCTTGTGCAGCACAGTTTTGATCAACTCAAACATGTGAGATGCATGTGAAGGAGATAAACCTAACTTATCAGAAGTGATATCTCCTGATCATGATCGAAAAGGTTGCATATTGGATAAGACTCCTTACACAAAGAGGACATGGTTTAGGAAAAGGATAGAGTTAGAGTATGAGATCAACTAGAACTCTTCCACCATGGAAGAGTAGCGTCTGTGTCCTAGTAAATCTCTAATTGCTAACTCCTTAAATATCAGTGTTGTTCTTGTTTACAGGAAAATGCACACAAGCAGAAGCTAAACGTGAATTGAGAGCAAAATAGCAAGGCAATTTTGCAAGCAATTTATGTGTGATTCAAGCGTGCAATCCTGAAGCTACTTGAACTAGATAGAAGAACCAGTTCCAAGAATCTATCTTTTTATTCTAGTTCAATTGTAGTAGGTGATTTTACATTGTACCTTTCAGCTTATTTAGAAGCAACTGTATTAGGTACTTAGAATTTTCAAGTTAGAGTTAACTTGAAGTTGTCGCAATAGTTGAGGCTGTGTGCCACTACGGGATTAGAGTTAATCCTAGGTTTACAAAAGAGTTTTTGGAAATGCAGTTTTTTGCTCAGTGATGTTAGTGGAGAGTTTCGGAAAATCCTACTGAAAGGTAGGTTGTGGTTTTTCACCTTTTGAGCCAGGTGTTTTCCATGTAAAATCTCTGTGTTCTTTATTTTCTGTAGTTATTATTCCGCAATAGTAGTAGTTGGAACACATAGAAGAACCAGGTCCTTCTATAATCAAGTTAAGCGAAAATTGGGTACCACACAAATCACCCCCCCCCCCTTCTTGTGTGGTTTTGACGTATAAAACATCAATTGGTATCAGAGGAGGTTATCCTTGAAGAGGCTAACACCTTAGGAACAGATCAATATGAGTGCACCACCTGGAAACTGGGAAGGACAATCCACTGCTAGGCCTCCACTCTTTAATGGCCAAACTATTCCTGGTGGAATAACAGGATGAGAGACCACATCATAGGCGAAGACTATGAACTTTGGGACATTGTTACTGATGGTCCCCTGCCTACTACAAAGAAGAATGCTGAAGGAGTGGACATGCCAAAGACAAGAGCTGACTGTACTGCTGAAGATTTGAAGAAATGGGAAAAGAAGGCCAAGGCCAAGAAATGGCTTGTGTGTGGACTAGGTCCAGACGAGTACACCAGAATTCAAAGTTGTACTACCGCTAAGGAGATCTGGGACACTCTACAAGTGGCCCATGAAGGAACTCTTCAAGTAAAGAGATCAAGAGGAACACTGTTGTATTCTCAATATGAGAATTTCACCATGAAGGAAGGAGAAACCATCCAAGAGATGTACACAAGGTTCACAACACTAACAAATGAACTTAAGTCTCTTGGAAGAATTATCCTTGAAGAAGACAAGGTTGAGAAAATCTTGACAAGGGTCCTGCCAGTAACTTGGGAAAGCAAAATCACTACTATTCAGGAATCAAAGAACATTGCTACTCTCAAGTTGGATGAGCTAATTGGAAATCTCACTGCCTATGAACTGAGAAGGCAAACCATGAAGATGGATGCACCCAAGAAGGAAAGAAGCCTAGCTCTCAGAATAGCTGAAGGTGCAGACTTAGAGGATGATGAAATGGCTATGATCACAAGGGATTTCAAGAAGTACCTAATGAGAGGAAAGGGTTCTTTAAGAGGTGCAACCTTCAACAAACCAAGGGCTCCTGAAAAACAGACCAACGAGGGCTGTTACAAATGTGGTAAGACTGGCCACATGATCAAGAATTATCCTCAGTGGGAAATTGAATGGAAGAATGAAAGGGCTGAACGAAGAAACAGGAAGAAGGAACAGGTTCAACCCAAGAAAAACAAAGGATCAACAAAGACTATGGTTGCTGCTTGGGGAGAAAGCTCAGATGAGGATTCAGAAGATGAAACTGGAGATGAACAAGCACTTATAGCCATTGGAGAATCAAACGATGAACAAGAGGTAAGTGTGATTCATCTCAAAGACAAGATTAAATTTTTGTCTAAAGAAAGGGTACCTGAATTACTGCTAGACTTCATTGATGAGTCTGAGGTCATAAACAATGAGAAGGAGCAGCTGTCTAGGGAATGTGTGATCCTAAAAGCCAAGTGCAAAAATCTGGAACTCAAGGCTAGTGAAAGTGATAGTAAAAATATGAGTTGAAGAACCAGGTTCTAGAATTTGACACCACTGTCTTAGAACTTAGTTCTGAAAATTTAAAACTAAAATTAGGAAAAGGTAAGAAGAAAGTTGATCACACACATCTCACCTTAGAAGAAAATCTCGAAAAAATAAAGGATGAGCTGTACAAGAAAGATGAGCAGATAAGAGTCCTAAAAGAAGATCTAGGCAAGGTGAATCATGAACTAGACAGAATTTGCAAATGGAATAAGTCCTCTGATGCACTATCCTAGTCACAAGAGCACCACAGTAGCAATAAGAGAGGACTTGGCTATGGGACCCCAGAACCTAAGTGGGATCCCAAAAGCAAGTACATCACACTTCCTGAGAACAAAATCTGCACACACTGTGGTAAGACTGGTCATTACAAAAGTGAATGTAATGCAAAAGAAAAAGCCAGTCAAAAGAACAAAACCTTTGTTCAAGAGAAAAATAGGCTGCCTGGATGGGATAGAAAGAATTTTATTCACCCCTTTGCCTATAGAAAGGGACCCAAACTAGTTTGGGTTCCTAAGACTAATCCCTCATTTCGTTTTGCAGGTCCAAGTGAGGGGAAGTAGCCAAATATGGTACATGAATAGTGGCTACTCAAAGCATATAACTGGAAGTAAGACCCAGTTTCATTCACTTGAGGAAGACCCAGTTTCATTCACTTGAGGACCTAGAAGGAGGTAATGTCTCCTTTGGAAATAGGAAGAAAGGTGAGATCATTGGGGTTGGAAAGGTAGGTAAGACAGACTCACATTCCATTGAGAATGTCTACTTAATAGATGGGTTGAAATATAGCCTAATTAGTGTATCACAACTGTGTGACAGAGGTAACCCGGTAGCATTCACCTCTACTAAATGTTTTGTGATTAATCTTACCACTGACAATATTGTTTTGTAGGGAAAAAGAGTTAACAATATTTATATTGTAGATTTGTCCACTCTTTCAGAAAATGAACTCACTTGCTTGAGTGTGTTGGACAATGATCCCCTCCTGTGGCACAAAAGACTTGGTCATGCAAGTCTAAATCAACTCAACAAATTAGTCTCCAAGGACCTGGTGATAGGGTTACCAAACATCAAGTTCAAGGAAGACAAAGTTGTGAGGCTTGTGCAAGGGGGAAGCAGGTAAGATCTTCTTTTAAAAGCAAGAAAGTGGTAAGCACGACCAGCACGATGGAACTGGTTCATATGGATCTCTATGGTTCAATGAGAACATTGAGCAGAGGTGGTAAGAAATATATGATGGTACTTGTTGATGATTACTCTAGGTTTACTTGGGTATTGTTCTTAACATCTAAGGATGAAGCATTTGACATGTTTACTGCCTTTGTTAGAAAAACTCAGAAACAACTAGGTAATCAACTTGCATCAATTACGTTTGATCGTGGAACTGAATTTGAAATTGCTAAGTTTGCCGAATTTTGTGATGAGCATGGTATCGATCATAATTTCTATACCCCTAGGACTCCTCAACAAAATGGAGTAGTTGAAAGAAAGAATAGGACTCTTGAAGATATGGCTAGGACTATGCTTCTTTCTAGTAAACTGCCCCATAGCTTCTGGGCAGAGGCTGTAAATACTGCATGTTACATCATCAATAGGTGCATGACTAGACCTCTTGGAGAGAAGACTCCCTATGAGTTACTTAAAGGGAGAAAACCAAATATATCCCATCTTAGGGCATTTGGATTCAAGTGCTTTGTGCACAATAATGAAAAGGACTCCCTAGGTAAGTTTGATCCCAGAAGTGATGAGGGAGTATTCTTGGGATATTTTTCACATAGCAAAGACTATGAAGTGTACAACAAAAGAACTTTGTGTGTAGAAGAAAGTGTACATGTAGTTTTTGATGAAACTAACATTCTTTCTGAGAGACGGGAACATGAAAATGAAGCTATTGGGCTGGTAAAAGAATTGAGTGAAGCTGCACCAAAATAAGGAACAGGTGATGGAACAGGTTCTTCCATCCAGGGCAACCTGACAGGGGGAACTGAACAAAGAAGAAGTGAATCAAATTTCCAAATGGAACCTGTTCATGAGCCTGTTCCTCAGCTGCAGAACACGGGAGAAACTCCAAACAGAAATCAGTTGGTTGTGAAACCTTACAAGTATCAAAGTTCTCATCCTATTGAGAACATCCTTACTGACCCAACTTCTGGAGTTAAAACCAGATCTCAATTAAAGAATTTGTGTGCTTTTGATGCATTCTTATCTCTTATTGAACCTAACAATGTTGCTGAAGCTTTGCAGGCTGCAGACTGGGTGAATGCAATGCAAGATGAACTAAATCAGCTTAAAAGAAGTCAAGTGTGGCATCTGGTCACAAGACCCAAGGACAAATCAGTCATTGGCACTAAATGGATTTTCAAAAACAAACTTGATGAAGATGGAACGGTTACAAGGAACAAGGCAAAAATATGCAAAAGAGTTGATTAAGAAGTTTAAAATGGATGAATCAAAAGAAATAGACACACCCATTGCAACAGCTACTAATTTAGACATAGATGAGCCTGGTTCATCTGTTGATCAAAAGTTGTATAAGGGGTATGATTGGTTCACTTCTGTATCTTACTGCTAGCAGACCTGACATTGTTTTCAATGTAGGGCTTTGTGCTCGTTTTTAGGCAAATCCTAGGGAATCCCACTTGACTGCTGTCAAGAGGATACTGAGATATTTGAAAGGCAGTACTGAATTTTTCCTTTGGTACCCTAAAGGTAGTAACTTTAATCTAGTAAGAAATGTTGATGCTGACTATGCGGGTTTCCTTGTGGATAGGAAAAGCACCTCAGGTATGGCTCATTTTCATGGTTCATGTCTGGTATCATGAGCCACTAAAAAGCAGAATTCAGTGGCTTTATCCACTACTGAGGCTGAGTATGTTGCCGCTGCCTCTTGTTGTGCTCAACTGCTGTGGATCAAACAGCACCTGATGGATTTTGGCATTGAGGTAGGTTGCATCCCTATCTTTTGTGATAACACTAGTGCTATTAGTATGACTAAGAACCCAGTTCATCATAAGAGGACTAAGCACATAGATGTTAGCCATCACTTCTTAAGGGACAACTATGAGAAAAGATTGATTACTATAGAATTCTGTGCTACTGATAAACAAATTGCTGACATCTTTACTAAAGCACTGAGTAGAGAAAGCTTTGAAAGGAACAGGTTAGAATTATGGATGATTAAGATCACCTAATGGGACCAGCTCGGAATGCACAATGAAAAAGAAATATTGTTTTTGGCTAGGAAATCTGGAACTTGTGTAAATATCTAGATTAATTTTTACTCAGTTTCATACTGTAAATAGTATACTCCTGTGACATGTGTTGATATGACTCACTGATCTCTAACAAAATTTTCTCTATTTTGGTAAATTGAGGCATGATCAAGAGAATTCTAAATGAAAACCTGGTTCATCAGTACTGGTCATCTGAATAACGAGGTATGTTTTATATACTCTGCACAATTGGAAATATAAATATTTAAATCATGAGCAGAGTCCTATCTGTGTTCAAAAACATCAGAAAATCCTATTCGTTTATTTTTCGAACCAGTTCCATCTCTACTAGAGTTCTCACCACATAAAATGCCTAAAATCTAGGGAAGCTTAACCGTTCATTCAACCTGAAATTTTAGGTTGATTAGACCTCTAATTGACTGCCAAAAGCTACCGTTAGTCATTAAATAGGTTTCTTTCTTTAAATACCCATCATCACCCTTTGCCACCCTCATTATTCCAAACCGTCAAAAATCTATTTCACTCTCAATTATTCTCTCTTCCAAAAGCCTAACTCACAAACTCTCTTAAGAAATCAGTTAAATGCCGAACCCTCAAGATAACACAGGCACTCCTCCACAACCTACTCCCTCTGATTCATCCACACCTCCTCCACCCAACATAACCCCTCAACCTAGGAGAAGGCGAGTAAAAATGCTTGCTCGTAAAATGGTAGCAACTGGTGCTCTTTCAAAGAAATTAAACGAGAAATTGAAGTCAAGCCAAGCCCAAGATTCTGAGAACTCAGACGATTCGTTCAAATCTGCGAGTGAGGGGGAAGGAACTGGGTCTTCTGACTCTGAGAAGGCTCAAAACTCCCCTTCTAAGGTACATTCTGCTTTGGCTGAAAATTTAGAAAATAGGTTTGTTTTGGTTGGGTCTGTCAGGAATGTGAAATTTCCTGAATTGGAAGGAGATGAGGTAAAAATAAAAATGAAAAAGAAAAAGAGAGAGAGGGTGTATGTAGTGATGTGAGGGGAAAAAGGAAAGGAGTGGCTGGTTCTTCACCCACTTCTGAATTGATGGTACCAGCTATCGGGCAACTATGGAAGAAAGTGGCAAGAAGTCAGGGGGAAGTGGTTCAGGGGAGGCTGCTGAAGGTTTGGTTAATCTAAGTTCACAGGCAGATGAACCTGGTTTATCTCTTGAGGAGACCCTAGCAAACCTTCTGAAGAAAGTGGGTGCTAGCTATGATCCAAAGAAAAGGAGAACCCCAACACCAAAAGCCCCCAGCACTGCAAAACCTTCCAAGTAAAGAAAGGCTTCTTCCCCAACAACTGCTGAAATTCCCTTGCCAAAGTTGATCAAGCAACTATGGAAGAAAGTGGCAAGAAGTTAGGGGGAAGTGGTTCAGGGGAGGCTGCTGAAGGTTTGGTTAATCTAAGTTCACAGGCAAATGAACCCGGTTCATCTGTTGAGGAGACCCTAGCAAACCTTCTGAAGAAAGTGGGTGATATCTATGATCCTAAGAAAAGGAGAACCCCAACACCAAAAGCCCCCAGCAATGCAAAACCTTCCAAGAAAAGAGAGGCTTCTTCCCCAACAACTGCTGAAATTCCCTTGCCAAAGGGGAGAGCCACAAGAAGTATGGTGAAACAAAGTGAGAGTGAGTTACAAAAGGCTTTGGTTGAAAGCAAGAAGAAGAGGATGGATAAAGGAAAAGCTAAGGTTGCAGAGCCTTCTGAGGCTGTTGATGTTGAGGAGATGGAACAGGTCCATCAGGAGGAACATACTACTGTGGAGGTTCAGACCCCCAAGCCCAAAAAGACCAAGACTTCTTCCAAGAAGTCTTCATCTGTGTCTAAGGTTGCTGAACCTTCATTGGCCAAGAGGACAAGGTCTGCAGTGAAAAACAAAGAAGTTAAAATTACTAAAGATGAGGAATTGTGGTGAAGAAGAGAGTGAGTCTGGTGGTGAACAAGACAAGCTGGCCAAGTTTGGCAAAAGAATAATTTTGAAGGGAAGATTGCTGAAAGACTTGGTGGAACTAGGAATGGTTCGTTTGGTTGATGCACTAGCTGTTCAGGGCTGGAAGGACATGGTCCTTCAGATGGATGGAAGGCTGGCCAGGAATGAGATCATTGAATTCATGGAAAATGCATAAGTCAAGGATGGCAAAGTCACCATCCAAGTGAAAGGAGTTCAAGTGACCTTTGATGCAGAGAAGCCGGGAAAGATTCTTGACATCCCTGCTGAGGGATATGATGACTACACTAGGCAAAGATGGCCAAGTCTGGATTCCCTTCCTCCTGCCCTTGAAATCACTAGGAGATTCTGTGATGTCGAAAAAGTGAATGAGGCCAAGTTTGTGTACAAGAGTGAAATGAAGCCACAACACAAAGTCCTCTTTGAGTTTGTCAACAAGTGCCTACTACCCAGGAAGGAAAGAAGGCACATTGCTAACTATATGGACTTAGTTCTGATGGAGTGTCTTGAAAGTGGAAGGCAAATCAACTGGCCTGCATTCTTCATCAAGCTACTGGACAGGGTTATCAATGGCTCCAAGGCCCATGCCACCCCCTATGAATTTATTCTGACTACTGTTCTGGATCGGTGCAAGGTGCCTCTAAAGAAGTGGAAAATGGCCACAAGCAAGGACCATTTTGGCATTATTACTCTGATTGCTTGTGACTATCTAGTCAATGCCAATGAACCTGGTTCATCAAAGAAGACACCTGTCAACAGCAAAGTCAGGGCTCTAGTTCAGGAAAGTGGGACCAAGGATGCTGAGATAGCTAGGCTGAAGGCTCGCTTAGCAGAGGTTGAATCTGAGAGGGATGCTCTCAGATCTGAGCTTACCAAGGAAAAGGAGAAGAATGATGGGATTATTGAAAATATGCTGAGCCTTCTCCAAGCCCAAAACCAACCCTCTAGCTCCCCCAAGTCTTAGGACTTCTAGCCTTCATCTCCTGAACCTGTCTAGTACCACCAGTGACCCAGATTAGGGATTTCTCTTTCTTTTTGCTCATGTTTTGAATATTTTTGCTTTCTGTTTGTTGATTGTGGTAGCAACATATCTTCTATCAATAATATCTAATGTTTTTGCTCTTGTTGACTGTTAATATTTCCTTGATAGTTTAAATACGTTTTCCCGATTACTGATGATTGATCCATGATTGCACTTGCAGTTGCCCCAGTGGCCATGAGTAATTGTTAGAATTCTGGGACTCACACTATGTTTATGCAACTTTTCGATGATTCCAAAAGGGGGAAGAGATATTGTGCTTTGAATATTCTGAATAAGTGATGTTTATAACCTAATGAACCTGGTCCTTGATGATAAGTAAATTTTTCTAACTTTGTAATGATGAATAAGCTGAGTTCTGACAGGGCCTAAGTGAGTGAGAAGCACAGAGTTTTTCATCATCAGAAAGGGGGAATTTGTTGGCCTAAGTAAAGGTGAAGTTTTGAAGACTGACAAAGGAACTCAGACATGGACCAGGTCCATCTTGTGTAGCACAGTTGTGATCAACTCAAACATGTGAGATGCACGTGAAGGAGATAAGCCTAACTTATTAGAAGTGATATCTCCTGATCATGATCGAAAATGTTGCATATTGGATAAGGAGAAAGACTCCTTACACAAAGAGGACACGGTTTAGGAAAAGGATAGAGTTAGAGTATGAGATCAACTAGAACTCTTCCACCATGCAAGAGTAGCGTCTGTATCCTAGTCAATCTCTAATTGCTAACTCCTTAAATATCAATGTTGTTCTTTTTTACAGGCAAATGCACACAAGCAGAAGTTAAACGTGAATTGAGAGCAAAATAGCAAGGCGCTTTTGCAAGCAATTTATGTGTGATTCAAGCGTGCAATCCTGAAGCTACTTGAACCAGATAGAAGAACCAAGATAGAAGAACCAGTTCCAAGAATCTATCTTTTATTCTAGTTCGATTGTAGTAGGTGATTTTACATTGTACCTTTCAGCTTATTTAGAAGCAATTGTATTAGGTACTTAGAGTTTTCAAGTTAGAGTTAACTTGAAGTTGTCACAACAGTTGAGGTTGTGTGCCACAACGGGATTAGAGTTAATCCTAGGTTTACAAAAGAGTTTTTGTAAATGTAGTTTTTGGCTCAGTGATCTTAGTGGAGAGTTTGGGAAAATCCTACTGGAAGGTAGGTCGTGATTTTTTCACCTTTTGATCCAGGTTTTGTCCACGTAAAATCTCTGTGTACTTTATTTTCTATAGTTATTATTTCGCAACATTAGTAGTTGGAACACATAGAAGAACCAGGTCTTTCTATAATAAAGTTAAGCGAAAATTGGGTACCACACAAATCAATCCCCCCCCCCCTGTGTGGTTTTGACGTATAAAACATCAAGCGGCTATCTTCATTCTCTGAATCTAAGCTTGGAGGGCTTCATTTTCTTGGGCCAACCTTCTCCTTTACCTTCAGCTTCTTGCACCTGTAAGTCATTATCAAATGCAACGTTTCTCAATTTTTCTTCCAAGGTGTGATTGGTGGCTTGATTTTTTTTCTCGTTTTCTCCCCAGGCCAAACTTTCTCGGATTTTATCATCAAAAGCCTGAACATGAGGTCTTTTGGCGGGCCTTTCGCGCTCGGGCTCTGGCTCATCATTAGCACAAGATCTCCTCTCAAACCATACAACGTAATCTGGATCTACTTCTCCTCTCACAAGATCCGGTACCCGAGTGTCATTTTTAGATATCGGCAACCATTCCAATCTTGTTGGACTAAAGCCTAGGGTAATGTAGCTTCTGGGTGCAGCTCAAAGACTTTGGTACTTAAATTTTCATCTTCGGGCACCACTTGATATCTTCCCAATTGCCTCAAAACTCTCTGTGGTGCGTATGGTTGGACAGTTCTTAAACCCATTAACATCAGGTAGCCTTTAGTAGCCGTCATGTGTATGACTTCCGTTACAGGAAGCCATGCTAGAGTCCATTCAATATGACTTGCTTTTAGAGTTCTTAAGTAGGAGACCCAGGCTTTAAACCCTTCTAGAGAATTATAGTCCTTCACCCTCTCCTCATAACTCTTGATGAAGTTGTCCTTGCTCGAGCCATAACTCATGAATTTGGGGTGATGGCGGAGATGCTCGATCAACCACATTTGCAGAAGAATGTTACAACCTTCAAAGAATTGAGCCCCAGACTTGCACAATGTTAATGCTCGATAAATGTCTGCCAGCACTAATGGAGCAAGTGTATGATCTTTTTTAGTAGTGAGGATTTGTGCAATTCTGGCCATGCGAATATATCTATTGTCCCTTCTGCATTTGGAAAGACTATAATTCCCAAAAACGCCACTATGAAAGTGAACCGACGATGAATTTGCCAGATGCTCTTATCTTGTTTGTTGTTTAATCCCTTTTCATGCGTTTCGAACCCAACTGAGTGCCCAAACCTGGAGTACAAGAAGTAAAAGGAACAACATCCTTTGTTTACATGGGTCTTCTTCATTTGCTTACTGATATTCAAGAGATCAAAGAATTTGCGCACAGAGGGAGCCCTTGGGAATATAAGTTGTTGTTTTCTCAAGTCCCGGCGAAAGTCAATATATCCGGCTATTTCATCCAGAGTAGGGGTGAGCTCAAAATCCGAGAAACGGAAAACGTTGTGGACAGGATCCCAAAAAGTTACCAAGGCCTTGATTAGATCCTCCCGCGGTTTGATTTCCATAATGTCTGTAAACGCACCCAAATGCTCTTTTACCCAATCCTGACCATCTCCATCTAAATCATACCCCCACATACGAAGCTGCAGTTGAGCCAAAACTATGACCAATAGTGACGGGTTTTGGACAATATTCATTTGTACCTGTGGATGGTTAAGGTTAGGGTTGACTCCGGTGGACTCTTTTTGCGAAACAAGTTTTCAATTTCTAATGGAGAAAAAATCAAAGGAGAATGCCCCCCCTATGCCATTTTAACAAAAAGTGGTCGTTTTTGTAAACGTGGTCCCTTCACAATTCCAAATAAATTTTGAGGCCGGGGGAGGGTACTTTATGGAAAAATGACACCTTACTAACAGACTTATCCGTTCGCTGCGAAAATAGCCCTTCAATAATTGAAAGATGCTCTAAGGCTACCCCGGCAAGAACGGCTTAAGACATAACCGAAGCTGGGTTGGCTAATTTTTTTTTTTTACCAAAGCACTAGACTACACTTTATTTTACTTGGTTATTTTTGCAAAAATGAGGCCGAACCTTATGTAGGTTGCCTACGTATCCAACATCCGGTGAGAATCAGACCTGCGTAGTTTGGTAAATTTAGACATAATCGGGAGAAACATGTCATTGACTCATTTTGAAATGACTTTTTTTCCTTTTCTTTCTTTTCCAACTTTTGAAAAATTTCGGCAGAGTTTCGGGACATTTTCAAATACCGGGGTTTTCAGAATCGGGCTTAATTTCCCTCCTACATCACTCTTGGTTTTTTTCTTGATTTTCTTTTCCTAGCCGATCAGCATGCAAGCCGAAACAAATAAATGTACACATAGCACGTAAGATGCATCAAGATGGTCTTTATTTTGGGTACACATGTCCTAGATGGACCCAACCCCTGTGTTGAGTCCCCAAAGTCAAATGCATGTGATGCAAACAAACGTTCATACTAGGGATCCGGCATGAGGTTATGTTATTCTAGGTTTAAACTTCGGGTTGTGTTCTAGACCTGGCTTACCCGAGCGGACAGCTCGAGCCGAGGTGGGGGCAACGTACCAGGAGCACAAAAGTCTACCCGGCCTTGTTGTTGACCCAAGCCTCGTTCTATTTGGTATGACTTCTAACAGAAAGTGGGCACGCGTACGTGTGCACCATATTTTAGAAGACTCAGAAGGGAGGCGTAAGAAGACATTTTAATACAGTTCAAATAATATCAAAACGGTAAATAAACATCAATTAGCACATTAGTTCCACAAAAATATAGTAATATCAATAATAAATAAAGCCAAGTAACAATCACATTAAAAAGCTCGAATTCTTGAACCCTGAACCAGAGATTCTGGGTTCGTTCCCCAACAGAGTCGCCAGAGCTATCACACCTCCTTTATCCCGAGGGGGAATATGGATTTTTTCCAATTTAAGTGACGATAATCGAAATGGGATTATTTATTAAATTCAGAGTCGCCACTTGGGATAATTCATGGTGTCCCAAGTCACGATTTATTTTAAATCCCAAATTGAGGAAGTTTGACTCTATTCAAAATTCTGCGAAACCAGAAAATCGGGTAAGGAATTCTGTTAACCCGGGAGAAGGTGTTAGAAATTTCTGGGTTCCGTGGTTTTAGCACGGTAGCTTTAACCATACCTGGCTTAATTAATCGTTTTAATTACTTATTTTTAAACCTATGTGCATTTACCCCTTTAACCGCTTTTAATTGCTTGATTATTCGTAATTAAGGAGTTATCTTTAAACGAGTCACGCGTACGTGTACTCATTTTGTTTGGCATCAAGAATCATGTCATGCGTACGTGTCCACAATTAAACACGCTTTATTAATATTAAGAAAATTTGGTCGAAGTTGCGCGAATGCATACCTCGATTTTGTTCTTAGAATCATAATTATGATGTGAACGTGTACACAATCACGATGGATTATTATTAATCGCGCCTAAAGCAAGCTACGAGGTTCATTATTCTTTTCCTTAATACTAGTTTATGATCTTTACCTGAAGCCAAGAGTCGAACTTAGGGTACATTGGATTCATTTGATCGTTATGGAGCACTAAACCGCTGGTGCCAAATTTCATTGGATCTAAGGCTACATGTTCGAGCTTGTTATCGCTACTGACTGCAACAAGCTGAGAGGCCTTTTGTTTATACCAACTTGCTAAACAATTGGAAGCAAAATAAAAGGCTAGCAATCTTTAGTCCATGTGAATTTTATTGGGTCAAACTCTAGGGCCCATGACCTGAAGTATCCAGACTCATACGCACAACCCTATTTGGGTCATTTACAAGTCTGGCCCAATTCACCTCTTATGCACAAATTAATGCTAATTCTAAAAATACAGCAGTAGTGACTTAAATACAACATCGAACATAGAGTCAAATTAGCAGATTCATCACATTGTAACCCAAAGAAACATTAGTTATCCAAATCATGCTTATAATTTATGAAATCTGAACAGAATAACTAACTATTAATACATGTTCTTATGCAGATACGGGTTAGGCAACAAAGCTAGACCTTAATTCAACCACATGATAGGTCATTGGGCCTAAATTGAGGCCCACAGCATTTGACCCAGTTTCTACTAGGAGGGACCCTTTCTTGTTTCAGGCCCACAACATGGAATACAACAGATGAAAGCATGCTATTACATATTCAGTCACCATACCAACAGTAATTAAATCAAAATCATACAAAACCCAATAAGAAATCTGCCAGAATTATTACAACAATAATCATGTGTGAAATTTGCAAATAAAATTAATCATGCAACACTAAATTTTATAAGCCATTATGCTCTTTTCCACTTCACATTTGCTTAACCTTGTATCAAATTACCAATCTAACCTGCTCAAACACATGAATATTAGTCAATCTATGAATGCTATAATTCTCAAGTTCAACTGTCCGTACAGATTTCATTTCAAACTGTGATATTGCTCTAAAGACATGCATCTGGTAACACTCAAAATGCTCATATTCAGGGAACAACATAATCCAACATGCAGTTTTTTCAGCACTTGAACTAAATGAAAGAATATGCAATCCAAATCAGTAAACAAATTTAACCAACCAATATAGAACATGTATCATTAACCCGAATATTCATACACCCAGCAAATAACAATACTTCCAAAAAACATATGATAGTCATGGTATTCAAATAGCTTCCTACATTACTTGGGCTACCAATACATACCTTAATTAGCAACCAAGTAAGAAGAAGAAAATAGGCTTCTGGATAAACTAGAGAGATCAAAAAGCAGGCAGAATAGCAGCAAAATCAGTGGAGAAGCAACATTGAAATCCCAGAATAAGCTTGAACTCAAGTCCAAACTTAACTTTAGAAAACCAGAGTTGCAAAAAACATAGACTTCTCAAACTCCTTTCTTTTATATAAGGGAACTATACTTGCAAAAAGGAAATGCTAAGGTCACAAAACTGCTTCCAGAGCAATCATAAGATGAAGAAAGGAAACGGAATTTCTGAGAGGATTTTTAGGGTGTTAATTCCGTGTGTTTTGAGAGAGAGGAGGGTCCTATATATAGGGAATAAAATCTGCCATGTGTTCTTAAGGATAAGGGAATCATTCTCAACAGCCAACCCGAAAGCTTAGGAAAAGTGCATCTTTTGAAACAGAAAATGGACAGTTGTCCATTTCTATTCAATTTCAGCATCTTTTCATTAACAAATTGGGACAGTTGTCCAAAATATAGAAACTTCCTATATGCCTTATCTAAAATTCTCATTTTTCACTTTACAATTGACCCCCCTTAAGTTCTGTTATGACCCTTTTTAACCCCCTAACTTCCAATTGATACCAAACAGAACCAAACTAGAATTAATGAGCTAAAACTAGCAATAAGCTGACAGTCATACTCTAAACCTAAGTTACAACTAATTAATTATTTAGGCAAACAAACTATCGAATGATTTCAAATTCAACAAACAACTAACTACTGAGATAGCCAAAACAATTTTACTAATTAATCTAAGCATGCTTTAATTAGCCAAATTGATAATTAATAAACTAGAACAAACCTAATTAAACATGACTAGCAGATTGAATTGAATGACTCTCAAATGAAAAACAAGTAATTTAACAAGCTAAAGAGGGTATGAAGTTACTGATTCAAACAGGAAAGACAGAGAAGACAGTGGTGAAATTTCTTTTACCGTTTATGGGTGAATAAATATGAGAAGGTCTACGACGCCCTACTCCACGCCAATCAACCACCCAGTGGTCTTTTCCTCCAAGGAATCCGGCCTTGCATGAAGTTTTGACTGAGTTTTCTTGGAAGAAAAGACTCATGAGAGTCCAAGCTGCCAAGAAAACAACGCATCACGAACAGATGAACCCCTTAAACCCAGGCGCTGAGGAAATAATGGACCAAGAGATTTGAACAATCTGGCCGTTTCTTAGATCTAAAATACAGGGATTTCTGGGGTGTTTTGGAAGAAATTAAGGCGAGATATGAGATGAGGAGGAAGAGGGGATTATGGATTGTGAATTTCAGTGGGTTTGGAGAAGGGTGGGTGGTGGCCGCCGGTGGGGTTTGTAGAGAATTTTAGGGCGGCTAGGGTTAGGGCTAAGGTGAGAGAGACGGAGAAGAGTGAGGGTCTCTAGGGTTTGTGGGTAGGATTTCGGACACTTATATGGGAAATGGGGGTTAGTTCCCAGCCGTTGGATCATCGAAGATCAACGGTTGGGATTAAATGATGCAAAACGACATCGTTTTAGGTAAGGGGTAGGGCTGGACCGGGTATGGGGACTAGGCTGGGGCGGATTGGTTCTTTTAGGAGTTTGGGCTTGGAGATTGTTTTGGCCCAATTTCGGGTCCAAACCAGACTTTTTCTTCTTTTTTATGAATTGATTTGATTTTCTTTCGATTTCCAATTTTAAAAATTAATTAAAACCTAAATTAAGTCCTAAATCAGTATAATTTGTGAAAATAACTTACTTATCTATTTTACCAATTAAATAACTAACTAATAAAAGAAAATTACTAATTTGCAATTAACACTAAAGTGCAAGAACAAACCAATATTTTTTTGCGATTTTTCGCTTATATATTAAATGCAATTGAGACCTAAAATGCAATGCATGAAATATTTTTGTATTTTTCATGATTTTAAAATATTAAACATGCAACTAAATGCTATCGACAATTACCAAGATATTCCTAAAAACACTATAATAAAATAAAAATAAATTAGACAATCTATTTTGTGACTTTGTAGGAGTATTTTTGTCGGGCAAAAATTACGTGCTCACATGAAAAGTAAAATGAATATGTACAATAATGGAAAGAAACGAGTATATACAAGATGGGAATGAATATATACATGGAAAGGTAAAGTCATATACATACCAAAAGTGAAAAATAACGAAAGTGAAAAATAAATGGTAAAGTTATATATATACCAAAAGTGAAAAATAAGGATAAGTAAAAATAAAGAAAAAATAGTATCATAATTATTACATTCCAGTCATCAAATCAAAATAGGATCACACCACATCTCCCCCCCCCCCCCCCCCAAATAAAAGCTAGCATTGTCCCCAATGCTAAAATCAAAAATAAGATCAAGAAGGGATAGAGAGTAAAGAAAACTCGCTATGTGGTCTGCATTGGGTCCTGCACATCATTGGGGTCCTCGGACTGCATAGGATTAGCAGCTCCCACCGGGTCCTCTAACTGTATCTCCAAATCTGTCTGGGGGACCACGGGGTTGCTTAGCATCTGGATCATCTCTGTAGCAGCCTGTGTAGTCGCAGCCGACTCCTCAGACTGGCCAGCTGCTGGTGCCTCATGCTTTACTGCCTGTGCTGCAATTGAGCTTTTGCCAACTGGTTCATTGTGGTAGTTAACTCTGCTATTGCTTGGCCGTGGTCATGGAGCTCTTTGTATAGGTGAATGACATTGGGATCACCTCGTGGCACATTAGCTCGACTATGCCATGCTGAGGAAGTATCCGCCATCTCATCAAGTATATCACACGCCTTGACATAAGGTGTGTTCATATAGTTTCCCCCTGCTAGCTGGTTAACTACACACTGGTTGGTAGTGTGGTGCCACGGTAGAATATTTGCTGGATCATGGCTTCGGTCATGTCATTGTTCGGAAAATCTTTAACCATCGTCCGATACCTTTCCTAAATCTCATGAAGCGGTTCATTAGGCTCTTGTTTAAAGGCAAGGATCTCATCTCTCAGCGTCGCCATATGCCCTGGCGAGAAGAACTTTGCTATGAATTTCTATGCCAACTCATCCCAAGTAGTGATGGAATGGTTGGGCAACCTCTCAAGCCAATCCAAAGCTTTCCCCTTAGAGAGAATGGAAAAAGCCTTAGTCTCAACTCCTCAGAAACTTTCGTCTGCTTGCTCCCCCAGCATGTATCAACAAAACCCTTGAGATGCTTATGGGCAATTTGGTGTGGAGCTCCGGTAAAGAAACCCCACTGTTCCAAGAGTGTAAGCATTACGTTGGTTATTTGGAAGTTGCCCGCCCTAATCCTGGGTGGGACTATTGCACTTGCGTATCCTTCATTGGGCAACGTCCGGTGTGCTGCCCTTGCTGGAGGTGGGGGAGGGTTTGGAATATTGTCATGAGGCGGTCGGCCTCTCCTTTGTGCTTGTGGTTCAGGTTGAATCTCATCCACGTTATCATCATCTACCTCCTCCCCCAAAGGCAAATTTCCGAGAGCATCATTGCTAAGAGCCATATTGTACCTAAGAGCAATTCACAAACAAATTAGAAAATAGGAAGGAAAGAAAAACAAGACACACAAATAGTTAGTTAGATAGCTAAAACCGTCTAACTCCCCGGCAACGGCGCCAAAAAGTGATCGGCTCCAAGCCAGTACCACTATCGAGTGGCAAGGATGGTCGATGCAGCTTTACCCAACAAAGGTCGGGATCTATTTCCACAGGGGGTTAATTGATTTGGAGTTAGGTATCTAACTAATCTAGATGTGCGTGTTGTTCCAAATTGCACCTCTAAGCATGGTCATGATTGATTTTTACTTCTAATGCTATACTATAATGTACTGGAATAATCTAAGTACACTATTTTTGTTGGTTGTTTTCAAGGTTTAAAAGGGACTAGGGTAGTGACTTCCGCCTAGGTGGGTAACTAACGGGTATCAAAAATTCAGGGCAAGCTTATTATAATGGGGGTCGTGATATAACCATCACACATAGGTACTCACTCTATACCTCTCAGTAGTTTGAGTGACTTTGCCCGATTTGACTTTCTCAAGTCCAAATGGGTGTTCATGCATAACAAATGATATTGGCTCAAGTCAGGTATTACTATCTCTAGATTTAACCCTTTAATTGGGGCTATCAATCTCTTGAATGCACCCCAATTCCTTGTTAGCCTAATTTTCCTAAACATAGTCTCTCTTTCTCAAGAAGAGCCTAAGTTATCAAGGCATGAATCAGTGTTTGCAACCACCAATTCTACAATTAAAACATGAACTAGGCCAAATATCACTAACCCATAAACAAGTAAGCCCTAAATTCATGACCCAATAAATACCCACACTAAGGTTGGGTCACAACCCTAGCTATGTGGTTTAGCTACTCATAATAACAGTAGAAATCAAAGATGGAGATGAAATATAAGCCATAATATTAAAATACAAGTGAAAATCTAAAGATTAAAGACAAATCTACTCTAAGATTACTCAAAAAGGTAAAAACGAGCCATTCAGGTGCTCAGCAAAATATTCTGTACCCTAAAAATGTGAAAAAGATCTATTTATACTAGGCTAAAATTCGTGGATAAAAATGCCCATGCGGAAGTTTCACGAAGGCGTAATTATGACCGCGTCCGCGCTTGAGCTATCGCGGCCGCATAATAATGAGCGGGGTCTGCGTTTCATCAATTTTGGGCTTGGTTTGGACTTGGTTTCGTGGGCAGCGTAAAAGCCACCGCCTTCGTGTTAGCTTCAACCGCGGCCGTGTAAGTTGGACGCGGACCGCGCTCCTCAGTCAAGATCAACTTGCAGAGTCTCTTAACTTCAATCATCTCTCTCAGCGAAAATACCACCGCGGCCGCTTCAGATCTTCCGCGGTCGCGCTTTTCCATCGCGGTCAGTGGTAGACCTTATTGCTCAAATTTGCCTCTCTGAACTTTACTTTCGTGGGTCGCGTATTTGTGGACGCCTCAACAGTGGTCCTCATGCGGCCACGTATTTTGTTCGCGCTCCACGCTCCAGTTCCTTGTCTTTAACCTGTGCAAGTTTACTCTTTCATGAGTTTATTTTGGCATCTTTGCCTCATTTTTACGAAACCCTGCAAGTAAGCACAGTAAGTTAGTTTTTGGGAATACTTTTACACATTTTTTATCCAAAACCTAAGCAAAAGAGAGCATAAGATAGGTTAAAATCCATAGTTACCACCGACAAACGGACATCACTAATCTCCGGCTGAAAGACGGGGCTGGTACACCTTCATTGATAGGTGTTGAGCGTGATGATAGTTTCGTGGCCCATGTTTATGGGATGACGGATTTGCAACTGTGGATAGGGGGTCGCCCGGCTACATCTGAGGAGAGGAGTGAATTGGAGTAGCGATACCCGCTCAATGCTCATGCTCAGCAGCTGGATGGTATATGAGAGGGATACAGCCTCCAGTTGATAAGGATGTCAACACATCGGAGCAATCTGAGGCTGAGCCAATGCAGTCAGATGGTGATGATGAGGAGGACGAACATGATGAAGAGTGGAGAGCGTCCGAGGATGACGATGTTGCTTGATCAGGGAGTTTTCTTGCACCCTACTCTTTTTATTTCTTGATTTGTCTAATTGTGCATGCACTGAGGATAATGCATGTTTTAATTGTAGGGTGGGAACTTGTAAATATTAGTAGTTGTTAGCTTGTTTTTTATTTTTAGAATTTGTTAGAATTTGTTTTGTTTTTATTATTATTGTGTTTTTCTTGTTAGTTGTTTTTAGGCAGATATTATAAAAAAAAACATAAAGATGTCGAACTCTTCCCGACGAGGATCTCCTAGACAGTTTTCTTGAGGGAAGTAAGTCTAAAAAAATACCAAAAAGATTTTTTTAGCTAGTGTAGTAATTCCCCCTTGGTTTTTCTTTGGGCCACGGTTCTTTTCCAAGGGTTTTTAGTTGAACCGGGTGTAGGTAGTTTTAATTTTTAGGGATAGGAACCACGTGGCTATGCATTTAACCGCAGCAATATCTCTGATCTTTGGGATGCCTTGAGAATAGTCAGTACTTTGGTTGTGACGCTTATGCTTAATTTTTGACTCTAGGATAAATACCTTAAATCGTGGATTCTTAAATTTGCTTAACTGCTTTGACTGGAGTGTCGTGAGAAGAACCAATCCTGAATGAGTTATGTGCCATAACTGTGTGAGGTTTGCATGTATTCTGTGCATTGCATTTGATGTCTAGAACTTGCCCCGTGTATGTGCAAAGCGAAATGGTAGTCTTGTTCAACTTGAGAAGTGATATAGGCAGTTCTTTGTTAAGCCAGATATATATAGAGTACCCACCTAAATGTTATGTATCGTAGTTAAGCCCCTTGAGCCTATAATCCTGTTTCTTTGGTAACCACATTACAAGTCGTACCCCTTTGTTTGAATCGACCATATATTTAAATCTTGTCACCTCTCAAGAGCACTTGAATTGTGATGAATTATGGAAAAGTTAAAGTGTGGGGTGGTGGGTTGTCTTTTGAGTGGAACAAATAAAATAAGGATAAAGGTGCACCGTATGGAAAAAAATGTGTCAATAAAAGCCATTTGGATAGAAAAAGAAAATATATATATATATATATATANAAATTACACTTTGTTTGAGCGTAATGGAATCTATTTCATGTGTAGGTGAATTGGAAATGAAAGAAGAGATAAAGGGATACTTAAACGTCGAAAGTACGCTCGAGAACGGTGAAAAGGAGAGGCCAGGCAAAAGCCAGCTCGACCAGGCTTTAGCCTGGTGAGGCCAGCCAAAGACCAGGCCCAACTACGCGTTAGCCTGGCGACGCCAGCTTAAGGCCAGGCTGAACCAGGCTTTAGCCTGGCGAGGCCAGCCTAAAGCCAGGCCTAGGGCCAGGTCATGTCCGAGTTCTGAAGGCTTAAATTATTTCCCGGCTTGACTAGAATTTGATCTACACGTTTAGGACTTGTCCCAAACATATAAATAGACCCAAAAATGCCACTTTGGGGGACTTTTGCATCCGGAGGCAAGAATAGCTCGTGGAAAACTACTTGGGAGTTAGAATCATTGATTTCTACATCTCTTTATCTTTACTCTGTAATTTAATTATGCAAATTACTTTGGATATTGTTACTTTGAGTATGAGTAGCTAAACTCGTAATCTAGGATTTTGATGGAACCTGTTGAAGGATGATTTTCTCGTTACGTTAATATAGATTTGCTATAGTATTCTCTCTATTTTTTCAACTATATGCTTATTGCTGTTGATTGAAGGTCCCTCAATTAACTGTTCCAATTTAGTGTGCATTACTCGGGAGAGAGTGCATATTTAGGTAGTTGTTGAACAACATCACTCCTAACGTATATGAGGGATCAATACGAAGGGTTTAAATGTGGGATTAGGGATAACGAAACCTTGGGTGCGATCTAAGTGAGCTGTACTTTAGGCTAGCTAGCGTAATTCGGGAGAATATGTCTAGTATATTATTGTAATTACTCGGGAGAGAGTTACGACAGTCAGAGT
>NC_031998.1:5055672-5078463 GCF_001879085.1 Nicotiana attenuata
TATATATATATATATATATATATATACATATATATATATATATAGTAGTTGTAGTGCATGAAAATAATAATTCCTGATGGTGGTGGCTTTTGATATATTGGTGCTTCAAGAAGTAGGGTGTAAAATATAGTGAAGTTAAAGTTGGAATTTTGGTTTGACATAAGTATGGGCTTGAAGGTTAAAGTGTTTGTATTAAGGTGCTTAAGGGAGGTGTAGTTACTTATATCCAAATATATCCTACCCGACCGCAGCCTACATTACAACCAATGAAAGTCCAATATGATCTTAGACTGAATGAACTTGATTAGTGGAGTATTACACTACGGTCAAGCTTATGGTACGTCATTTGGGGAATATGAAGGTTATTTCTGAGAGCGAGTGAATTTTTCTTATCTTGAGTTCCTACGTTATTAAAATTCATGGTGTGTGGAACTAAGCTCTTTGATTGGGTGAAGGTACATGATTCATAAAGGAAAGGTAATGTTGTTGACCTCCATGGTATTTGTGAGTCAATTATTCAGGCGAGGATGTCACACCTTTGTGTTTAACTATTTTAAAGATTCTTGGTATAATGAGTTAAGGGAATTGCTTAATAGGTTGTGTCCATGAGTGTAGTTTGATTGCGAGAGGACGAGCAAATGTTTAAGTGTGGGTATTGATGTATGGCTATAATTCATGGTTTAGCACATTATGTGCCTTGCATTTTACATGCTTTAATGACAAATTACACTTTGTTTGAGCGTAATGGAATCTATTTCATGTGTAGGTGAATTGGAAATGAAAGAAGAGATAAAGGGATACTTAAACGTCGAAAGTACGCTCGAGAACGGTGAAAAGGAGAGGCCAGGCAAAAGCCAGCTCGACCAGGCTTTAGCCTGGTGAGGCCAGCCAAAGACCAGGCCCAACTACGCGTTAGCCTGGCGACGCCAGCTTAAGGCCAGGCTGAACCAGGCTTTAGCCTGGCGAGGCCAGCCTAAAGCCAGGCCTAGGGCCAGGTCATGTCCGAGTTCTGAAGGCTTAAATTATTTCCCGGCTTGACTAGAATTTGATCTACACGTTTAGGACTTGTCCCAAACATATAAATAGACCCAAAAATGCCACTTTGGGGGACTTTTGCATCCGGAGGCAAGAATAGCTCGTGGAAAACTACTTGGGAGTTAGAATCATTGATTTCTACATCTCTTTATCTTTACTCTGTAATTTAATTATGCAAATTACTTTGGATATTGTTACTTTGAGTATGAGTAGCTAAACTCGTAATCTAGGATTTTGATGGAACCTGTTGAAGGATGATTTTCTCGTTACGTTAATATAGATTTGCTATAGTATTCTCTCTATTTTTTCAACTATATGCTTATTGCTGTTGATTGAAGGTCCCTCAATTAACTGTTCCAATTTAGTGTGCATTACTCGGGAGAGAGTGCATATTTAGGTAGTTGTTGAACAACATCACTCCTAACGTATATGAGGGATCAATACGAAGGGTTTAAATGTGGGATTAGGGATAACGAAACCTTGGGTGCGATCTAAGTGAGCTGTACTTTAGGCTAGCTAGCGTAATTCGGGAGAATATGTCTAGTATATTATTGTAATTACTCGGGAGAGAGTTACGACAGTCAGAGTGCTCATGATCGATAGAGAAGACTTAGGCAAATTTATAGGAAACGTAGCGGAAAGGATTCCGACAATAGGGAAAATCAGAACCTTAGATCATTCCAATCTTGTCTACAACCCGTTCGTAGTTAGTTCTTAATTATTGCAGTTTCATTACGTAATATTTAGTTAGTAAACATCCAATCTATTACTTAAATATTTCGAAGGTTGAATACGTGA
Organism: Nicotiana attenuata; assembly: GCF_001879085.1. Lineage (NCBI taxonomy): Eukaryota > Viridiplantae > Streptophyta > Magnoliopsida > Solanales > Solanaceae > Nicotiana > Nicotiana attenuata. Next base: position 5,057,506 of record NC_031998.1, read on the forward strand.
ATTTGTGTGAGTCCAATAGCTGTGATTGATAGGTTAATTCCCTGTGGGATTCGACTTCGGTCTTGTTAATCGGAATATATTTGCAGCGACCGCTTTATCCTTTTTATAAGGCATAGTTGGGCGTGATCAAATCTCTCAGTTTTCTTTATGTTGATCCATCAGTTTGAAGGGATTCAAAGCCGATTTTGATGGAGATCAAATAGCTGTTCATGTACCTTTATCCTTGGAGGCTCAAGTAGAGGCCCGTTTACTTATGTTTTCTCATATGAATCTTTTGTCTCCGGCTATTGGGGATCCCATTTTCGTACCAACGCAAGATATGCTTATTGGACTCTTTTGATTAACAAGCGAAAATCATCGAGGTATTTGTGTAAATGGATATAATCCATGTAATCGTAGAAACTATCAAAATCAAAAAAGAAGTGACAATAGTCCCTATAAGTATATGAAAGAACCCTTTTTTTTCTATTTCCTATGATGCAATTGGGGCTTATCGGCAGAAACGAATCAATTTAGATAGTCCTTTGTGGCTCCGGTGGCGACTAGATCAACGCGTTATGCTTCAAGAGAAACTCCCATCGAAGTTCACTATGAATATTTAAGTGCTTTTTATGAGCGCCAAAACTTTTTGCAAAATGAAATCATATATATATATATATATATATATATACAGTAGGCGGCCAGGGTTGGGGACTAGTGTTGACCAAGTAAAAGTGAATCTCCTAATGCTAGCTAATAAAGAAAGTAAAATGATTTTGCTTTACTTCTATAACTGCGTGTTTGAAACTTGGTCTAAACTCGAGCAATCACGATTTACTAAGATTCTCTGATAATATCACCCGGCTGCCAAGTCAGCATAAAAATACTTTATCATCTGGCGCGAAAGTAAATTCTATCCTCACTTGGATTAATTAATATTGTACAAGAATCACCATCAGACCCACGGTCTTAGACTCATCTAGACAGAAATTTGTTAATCATCAAAACTTAATATTCAACAGATTGCATCAAATGGTGTTGTGAGGAGTTTCGGATTCTTAGCTTTGGTTTTAGCATTTTTTTTCTCATCTATTCGTACATTTGAGATCATGAATATGGAAGGAGGGAATGCAAATTTTTCTCATATGTTGAAGAAAATACGAAACAATTATACCAATTTACTATAATATAATAAAGTTTAACTAACAATTTTAATCAATCTCAAGTGATTTGACACATATACTTCCCATAATTACACGAGTAGGATTAATCATTAAAAACAACGTAAAATTAAAGAAACAAATATTAGAAATACTCATAGAATATGAACATCCTCTCCAAGTTCCTAGCTTTGGCAAAATTTTTATAACGACCCGATCGTTCGTTCTGAGAGTTATAGCCACATTTCCCCCATCTATGCTTATTTATATGTTGTCCAGTTGTGTTGAGTTGTATCGAGTTGGTAGGTTTGGGTTCGGAGTAGTTTTGGAGTGAAATGAACACTTAGTCTCTTAATTAGAAAGCTAAGTTAGAAAAGTCAACCGGAAGTTGACTTATGAGTAAAAGAATTCGAATTTGGATTTTTATGATTCGATTAGCTTTGTTGGGTGATTTTGGACTTAGGAGTGTGTCCGGAATATAATTTGGAGGTTTGTGGTAAAACTAGGCTTGAATTGGCGAAAGTTGGAAGTTTAGAAGTTCTTAGGCTTGAATTCGAGGTTTATTTGGTGTTTTGGTGTTGTTTTGGGTGTTCCGGAGGTTCGACTAAGTTCGGGTAGTGATATATGACTTGTTGGAATTGTTGGTTGAGGTCCCGAGGGCCTCGGATGAGTTTTGAATAGGTTTGGGTTATGTTGCGCTCGTTTTTCATATGTTTCGACGTCGTTTCTTCAAGCATAAATGATATCATATTGAACAAATGAGCTCCAATTTCTTTTTTGATTAAAGCATTAGATCCGTATTGTAATTACGGACCTGAAGCAAAAAGAATCGTCGAATTTGGACATCGTATGAGGATTTTATGGTCATTTTACTAAGAATTAGGTTGCCAGATTTTTCAGTTTAATTACGAAATTGCCACTGACGGCGTATTTAAAAATCTGCACTATTTGCAAATATTAAAACCTACATATCTCCTTTGTTATAAGGTCAAATTGAGTGATTCAAAAGCCTAACTTGACTAGAATTTCACAAGGAATCCATTGGAGGCATAAAATACGAGTTTCGGGATTGTTTGGCACGAGAAACGAGGCAGAATAGCTGGCAGAAAAATATACAAAACAAGGGTTTGTTCATTCGGTCATATTTTGAGTTGGGGAGCTCGGATTTGGGCGATTTTTGAGGCGATTTTCACCATATGAATTGGGTAAGTGTTCTCTACTCGATTTTGATTATAATTTATGAATCCATCTTCACTTTTGGGATTTGATTGATGATTTCAAAGTGAAATTGAGTTAGGGTTTGAGTTTTGGAGAGTTTTAAGTGAGGATTTGAGGGACCAAACGGAGTCCGATTTTTACAAATTTTATATGGTTAGACTCGGGAGAGGACGGGGATTATTATTATGACATTTTTGACTGATTCTGAGACGTGGGCCCGGGGGCCGAGTTTTGGCCGATTTCAGATTTTTGGCATGTTTATGTTGTTTTTATTGTGTAATTCGATTCTTTAGACTATGTTGATAGTATTATTCTGATTTTGGTTAGACTCGGAGCTTTTGGAGACCGAGTCCAGGGACGAGGACATCCCGGAGTAGGATTTTACGCTGTTGAGGTAAGTAACAGTTTTAACTCTGGCTTTGAGGGTATAAACCCGGAGAAATTGATAGCGTGTGCTTGTTTGGTGGTGATACCCACGCTAGGTGACGGGCGTGTGGGTGTGCACCGCGAGGGATTGAGACTTGGTCGGTCCCGTGAGGCTGTGAGGCCTAATGGCTATTATCTGTGGTTATGTGTTTACTTGTTGTTGAACTTATTTGCCTTCATGTTAGAGATCATGTTTAATCTTTATTCATGCTCACATTAATTATACTCAGTCATAGAAATTATTGTACATATTTACCTCAGTCTCTACTATCTGCTAATGCGCTGTGATACTTGATGTGGGTTGTGTTCCCTTATTTATTGATATGATGGCACGTGAGTTGTCCGTGCGGTACATGATTGAGTAAGGCCGAGTGCTTGGTTGTGAGGATATTAATACCATAGCGCGTGAGTTGTCCGCATAGCACGTTAGTTGACCGTGCGGGTCCAGGTATTGATACCATAGCGCGTGAGTTGTCCGCGTACCACGTGAGTTGACCGTGCGGATCCAGGAATTGATATAGTAGCACGTGAGTTATCCGTGCTTAGCGCTTGGGCTTTGGGAGCCCCTCCGGAGTCTATACACACCCCTAGTGAGCGTAGAGTGTTGAGTGTATTGAATGTTGAGTGTTGAGTGCTGAGTGCGAGTGTTGAGTGATGGAATGACATTGTTGTGAGGTTGCATTTACTTTTGATGTTGCTGCATTTATCTGTTAAATTTCTTTGTGGCATTTACTGAGTTATGGAATTTACCCGTTTATTCCTGTTATTTTTAAAATTGTGAAAAATAAATAATTGAACTATTTCGCTCAGCTCGTCACTACTGCTCAGTTCCTTAGTTATTTCTGTTACTACTGAGGTGGTTGTACTCATACTACACCCTGCACTTTATGTGCAGATCCAGGTGAGTTCGTTGAGTTCAGGCTGGCTATCTGTAGAGATTGCAAGGTACTTGCCATCATCCGCAGGACCTTGTTACTCCTTTTATCATTTCTTCTATTAGACAGTTATATACCTTAGTTCATAGTTTTAGACGCTCATGACTTAGTGACACCCTGATGTTTGGGACTCGTTTTCGTATTTTATATTATTTATATTTAGAGTTGGTTTAGTTTATCGGGAATTAAATTGTTGAAAATATTTTATTAAATTCTTATAATCAAATTAGTAGTAATATTTTGGGAATAGGCTTGCCTTGTAACACGATAGGCGCCATCACGATCAAGGTTATATTTTGGGTCGTGACAAGTTGGTATCAGAGCCTAGGTTACATAGGTCTCACGAGTCATGAGCGGGTTTAGTAGAGTCTTGCGGATCAGTACGGAGACGTGTGTACTTATCTTCGAGAGGCTGCAGAACTTTTAGGAAAACTTCACCTTCTTGAATTCTTATCGTGCGGTATTGATTCAGCTTGAAGTGTAACTCTTTGAATTCCTTCCACGCATTTGTATGCGCACATGAGCGCTCGGTATCAGTTGTGCATCGACGAATTATGATTCCCTAGATGAGGTGCGAGATGTAATTTCTGTGTGTTGATGTTGGGCTAGTCTGGGGTACTTGAGGTCGGGTTTTGTCTGAGCTGGAGTACGAAAATTTCGATTGTGTGAGCACTTGTTATATGTCCGTTGGTGTCCCTATTAGTGGGATTCGTGATTTGAGGGCTATGTGGTGAGGATGATGTGATCGCGAGATGAGTTCATATGATTTGAATGTGACGAGAAGGTATTGCTGAAGGTTTCACCTATTTGAGACTCCAGGTATGTTTTTAGACTCGTTCGAGGACGAACGTTTGTTTCAGAGGGGGAGGATATAACGACCTGATCGTTCGTTCTGAGAGTTATAGCGACATTTCCCCCATCTATGCTTATTTATATGTTGTTCAGCTGTGTTGAGTTGTATCGAGTTGGTAGGTTTGGGTTCGGAGTAGTTTTGGAGTGAAATGAAAACTTAGTCTCTTAATTAGAAAGCTAAGTTAGAAAAGTCAACCGGAAGTTGACTTATGAGTTAAAGAATTCGGATTTGGATTTTTATGATTCGATTAGCTTTGTTCGGTGATTTTGGACTTAGGAGTGTGTCCGGAATATAATTTGGAGGTCTGTGGTAGAACTAGGCTTGAATTGGCGAAAGTTGAAAGTTTAGAAGTTCTTAGGCTTGAATTCGAGGTTTATTTGGTGTTTTGGTATTGTTTTGGATGTTTCGGAGGTTCGACTAAGTTGGGGTAGTGATATATGACTTGTTGGAATTTTTGGTTGAGGTCTCGAGGGCCTCGGATGAGTTTTGAATAGGTTTGGGTTGTGTTGCGCTCGTTTTTCATATGTTTTGACGCCGTTTCTTCAAGCATAAATGATATCATATTGAACAAATGAGCTCTAATTTCTTTTTTGATTGAAGCATTAGATCCGTATTGTAATTACGGACCTGTAGCAAAAAGAATCATCGAATTTGGATATCGTATGAGGATTTTATGGTCATTTTACTAAGAATTAGGTTGCCAGATTTTTCAGTTTAATAACGAAATTTCCACTGACGGCGTATTTAAAAATCTGCACTATTTGCAAATATTAAAACCTATATATCTCCTTTGTTATAAGGTCAAATTGAGTGATTCAAAAGCCTAACTTGACTAGAATTTCACAAGGAATCTATTGAAGGCATAAAATATGAGTTTCGGGATTGTTTGGCATGAGAAACGAGGCAGAATAGCTGGCAGAAAAATATACAAAATAAGGGTTTGTTCATTCGGTCATATTTTGAGTTGGGGAGCTCGGATTTGGGCGATTTTTGAGGCAATTTTCACCGTATGGATTGGGTAAGTGTTATCTACTCGACTTTGATTATAATTTATGAATCCATCTTCATTTTTGAGATTTGATTGATGATTTCAAAGTGAAATTGAGTTAGGGTTTGAGTTTTGGAGAGTTTTAAGTGAGGATTTGGGGGACCAAACGGAGTTCGATTTTGACAAGTTTTATATGGTTAGACTCGGGAGAGGACGAGGATTATTATTATGTTATTTTTGACTGATTCCGAGACGTGGTCCCGGGGGCCGAGTTTTGGCCGATTTCGGATTTTTGGCATGTTTATGTTGTTTTTATTGTGTAATTCGATTCTTTAAACTATGTTGATAGTATTATTCTGATTTTGGTTAGACTCGGAGCTTTTGGAGACCGAGTCCAGGGACGAGGACATCCCGGAGTAGGATTTTACTCTGTTGAGGTAAGTAACAGTTTTAACTCTGGCTTTGAGGGTATAAACCCGGAGAAATTGATATCGTGTGCTTGTTTGGTGGTGATACCCACGCTAGGTGACGGGCGTGTGGGTGTGCACCGCGAGGGATTGAGAATTCGTCCGTCTCGTGAGGCTGTGAGGCCTAATGGCTATTATCTGTGGTTATGTGTTTACTTGTTGTTGAACTTGTTTGCCTTCTTGTTAGAGATCATGTTTAAGCTTTATTCATGCTCACATTAATTATACTCAGTCATAGAAATTATTGTTTACCTCAGTCTCTAATATCTGCTAATATGATGTGATACTTGATGTGGGTTGTGTTCCCTTATTTATTGATATGATGGCACGTGAGTTGTCCGTGCGGTACATGATTGAGTGAGGCCGAGTGCTTGGTTGTGAGGATATTAATACCATAGCGCGTGAGTTGTCCGCGTAGCGCGTGAGTTGACCGTGCGGGTCCAGGTATTGATACCATAGCGCGTGAGTTGTCCGCTTACCACGTGAGTTAACCGTACGGATCCAGGTATTGATATGGTAGCACGTGAGTTGTCCGTGCTTAGCGCTTGGGCTTTGGGAGCCCCTCCGGAGTCTGTACACACCCCCAGTGAGCGCAGAGTGTTGAGTGTATTGAGTGTTGATTGTTGAGTGCTGAGTGCGAGTGCTGAGTGATGGAGGACATTGTTGTGAGGTTGCATTTACTTTTGATATTGCTGCATTTATCTGTTAAATTTCTTTGTGGCATTTACTGAGTTATGGAATTTACCCGTTTATTCCTGTTATTTTTAAAATTGTGATAAATAAATAATTGAGGTGGTTGTACTCATACTACACCCTGCACTTTATGTGCAGATCCAGGTGAGTTCGTTTAGTTCAAGCTGGCTATCTGTAGAGATTTCAAGGTACTTGCCATCGTCCGCAGGACCTTGTTACTCCTTTTATCATTTCTTCTTTTAGACAGTTATATATCTTAGTTCATAGTTTTAGACGCTCATGACTTAGTAACACCCCACTGTTTGGGATTCGTTTTCGTATTTTATATTATTTATATTTAGAGTTGGTTTAGTTTATAAGGAATTAAATTATTGGAAATATTTTATTAAATTCTTATAATCAAATTAGTAGTAATATTTTGGGAATAGGCTTGCCTTATAACACGATAGGCGTCATCATGACCAAGGTTATATTTTGGGTCGTGACAATTTTCCACAGGGATAAGGACAAGATATTTCTTGAAATCTAATACTCTCAACGAAGAACCACTCACCAACTGCTTGAGCAATAGCCTGTATAAATAAATATATAATGAGCAAGTCCCTGGGGAAATTTTTGAAAAATAAAAGGAAAATTAATGATTAATGGTAAAAAGCAAACATAAAATGACCTTTTCCCGGTCCTAACAAGTGGTATCAGAGCGAGGTTCAAGACAGGTTCATCTTGGCGTGTTCAGTTCTAGCTGCAACATATTTGACGATAATCGTGATTTTTGTCTGAGAAATTTAACCGGAGTGCCACGCACGATGAGACAAACTTTGTGGCGGAGATTTGGAGATGCGACCTGTTGAAGGCTATGTGAAGAAGGTGCATCAAGTTTATTTTGTCAGAAAATTCAGGCCAAGGGGGAGAATTGTTAGGTGTTTGTCCAGATTTTTTTACCATAATTGGTTTTCCTATTTCATGAAGGAAAGGACAACATATTTACCATAACTGGGATTTTCCTTGTTGTAGAAGGAAATTACAATTCTCCTATATTTGGCTAGTCCTTTTTCTTGTAGGAAAAGGTTTGGACTTCTATAAATTGAGGATCCTTCCTTCTCATTCAGTAGCATCCACAATGTAGCCACATGGGGTTTGAGAGTCGTGTTTAGGGGGAGAACTTTATTACGGGACAAGTGTTAGTGTGCCACTTGTGTTTGCCTCTTCGTGAGGTTGTTCTCTCGATATTTTGTACTACTCTTTTTTATATAGTGGATTGCTCATCCCCGCCGTGGACGTAGGTCAGTTGACTGAACCACGTTATATGTTTGTGTCTTTTTGGTAGATTTCTCTTTTGTTGTTGGATTTATCGTCGCTCAACGTTTGCTTTGCTAGCTTTCGCATGACACCTGACTTTTTCCGGTCCTAACACGTGCGAGCACGCGTGGCGATTTATATTGGATAAAATGGTTTTGTCAGGAGTTCCGATCGGATTCTTGGTTTTTGTCTTTTTTTTTCCTCATCTGCTCTTAAAGTTGTGGTCATGAATATGGAAGGAGGGAATGTCAATTTGTGCCAGCTTTGTTTTTCTTGCTCTGCCACAATTTGCTCATGTCAATTTTGGGATGTTTAGAAATCTTTTATTCCCCACTAATGAGAAATTTTACTTTGTGTCTCACATGCCATGTCATACTTGTGTGAGACTCTCCAAAGTTGGACAATTGGACTAATGGGTCCCACTTTTAACACCATTTTTCTCTTTCTTCTAATTCGTATTTCTCATCCCAAACAGCCCCTTTTAATTTTCTTTTTTTTTTCTCTACCAGAAAATTCTTCTTCACTCTCAACATCAAATCCCAAGACATCACTTTATTTTTTCTTAGCACAAAACTCGTCTGTGTAGAAGAAACAACAGCTCTTGGGGAATAATATGTGTGACAATGAAAAAAGGATTTACTGGAAATGGGTTTAAAGTTTGTGAAGGGGATAATGGAACAACTTAGGGTGAAAAAGTTACTCTAGCCTATTTTTCCTCCCCTGTCAACTTTGGTTCTCTACTTCTCCGTTTAATTTTCTCCATTTCAAATGTAATTTCAAATTATTATTAACTAATTGTTAATGCTATCTTTTTAAGTATGTAGATTGATTTTTTTTTTAAAGAAATTTTTTTTCATCGCCTGAAAGAACCCACCACGAAACAGTTAGAGCAACGCAATATTAATTGAGTAACTGTGGGTACGAAATCTGTTAAGAGTTAGAATTGGCCTTTTTTGGTATCCTTAAACAAAATCTCCATGTTTCTAGCTTTTTGTTTTTTACCAAATAATGATGAACAATCTTAAGGATATCAATTTTACTGCAAAAAAATCTAATTAAACTACTTTACCAATTTAGCTGCGGCTAGTTTTAGATGAAAAGCTTTGTGATTTTATGAAATGCTTTCATTTCTTTTAAAAACTGGTGTGGGGAGAACTAAAAGAGCGAGAAAACGAATTTTTGGCTAAGGATGTACACAGAGATATTTTGGAATTTTGATGTGGAGAGTGAAGGAGAATTTTCTGGTAGAGTAAAAAAAAGAAAAATTAAAATGGGTTGTTCGGGATGAGAAAGACCAATTAGAAGAGAGAGAAAAATGGAGGTAAAAGTGGGACCCGTTAGTCCAAATGTCCAGCTTTGGAGAGTTTCACACAAGTATGACATGGCATGTGAGACTCAAAGTAAAATTTCTCCCCACTAATAGCTAGCTCGACCACTAAAATTTAAAGAGAAAGACCAAGTGTTCTAGAAATTAAAATATAAAACAAATATATATACCAACTTACGATAACATGATAAAGTTTGAATAACAATTTTAAGCGACCTCAAGTGACTTGGTACTTTCCACAAATACATGAGTGGATTAATCACTAAGAAAATATCAGAAATACTCGTACAATATGAACATTCTCTTCAAGTTCCTAGCTTTGGCAAAATTTTCCGCAAGGATAAGGGCAAGATATCTCTTGGAATTTACTACTCTCGACAAAGAACCACTCGGCAACTGCTTGAGCAATTTTCTGTACAATATATATAAATTATAGTAAGTAGTTAGTCTCACTAATCGTCAAAAGAATTATTGGGATAATTTTAGAAAAAACAAAAAGGGAAATGGACCTTATCAGCCAATATTGGAGAGTTGGGGTAGAACCAATAGCTGGGTGTTTCAATGCCTTTGTGGGAATGGCAGGAGGTTATAAAATATCCACTTGGTGAAGTTGGTCTTATTCCATTTATAACTGCCCTTAGAAATATTACCCATCTGAAAACAATAATTCAAGATCATCATATATAGAGAGAGGGAGAGGGAGAGAGTTTTAATTAAACGAATAGCTTGTTTGGATAGTTGTTATGTATCGTATATTATTGTATTGTACTGCACCGTATCGTTTTGATGTATATAATATTTGGATAGATTGTATTGTTTGTCGTCGTGTCAAGATATCATGCACCAATAACATGAAGAATAAACTTGTAATGTATATAAAGAAAAAGTAAGGTGCGAGGTAGACTTATTACATAAAAAAAAAGTATAGGGTCAAAGAAAAATAAGATTACTTTATAATATATAAGGAAAGGGAAAATGAAAGAAAAAAAATAAGAAAACGACGCAACTATCCCAAATCGATCGTTCCATAAAGTGACACTTTTCATCATTACGTAACGACGGACTTACGACATATATAATAAAATTTAAGTAACAATCAAAACTAATCGTGTATTTAAAATAACAATATAGTACAAACAACATGTAACAACCATCCAAACAAGCTGTACGAGAGGATTATTTGCCTGCCTCTTTTAATTTTATCACATGAATTAGGTTAAAAGAGAATAATATTAATTAACCCCTTGAATTGGTACTGACCTTGGAGAGTTTGGATTTGACTTGGTGAGCATATATTTATGTCTTTCTTGCAATATGTCCACTCATTATAAGGAACCAAACTGTTGTTTATCTATATTTTTAAAGATCAATCAAAAGGAAAACCCATTTATAATCCTAAGGGAAATAAAAGAAATAAAAACAATTTGGTTATAATAAATAAATAATAGTAACAACGAATATATATTTCTAACCTGCCAAGAGTCATAAGCAGAATTAATAACGAAAAGTGGTGTCCGAATATGTTGTACTACATATTCAGGGAAGAAGCACTGCCAAATCATCGTATTGTGTATTAGTGAAAAGTTGTACAAAAAATAAAAATAAACCAAATTTTTAAAAATACATAAATAAATAAAGGGGGCAGTTTTCTTCCACGAAGAAATTACTTTATCTTACCAAACTTGGATCTAAGTAGGAGCTGGTGCAAGATCGTGGCAGGTTCTTGCTTGATCCCTAATTAAATCCCAAAACACAGACACAGTCTCTCTCTCTATATATATATATAGAAAGTATATCAATAAATTAAATTAATAATAAAAAACGTCTTACGGGCAATGTAACAACTCTTTCATATAGCTGCTCAATATGTGGTTCCCCTAGGATTGTTTTTCTCCATAAAATCATATAATTAAGAATCAGTAATTAACAATGATGTTAATTATATATAACAAAAGTTCTCACGTTTCATGAATAAAACTTACATATTTACAAAGAAACCAGCATCAGAAATGCATTTTACTCTAGCATTTGTGGAGAAAAAACTTCTAAACTTGTCACAATGTAGTATTGCAGTTAATCCCCCTGCTGAATTTCCACTCAAAATGGCCTAACATGAAATTATATAAAGGAAGAAGTTAAAACTGTTATTTCGTTGATTTCTATTTCTATTATAGTACCAATTAGTTGAAGGCGAACCTTAGCGTAACTAGTAAAGTTGTTTTCATGTAATTAGGAGGTCACGGGTTCGAGCCGTGGAACAACCTCTTGCAGAATGCAGGGTAAGACTGCGTACAAATACAATAGATCCTTGTGGTCTAGTCCTTCCCCAAACCACCCGCATAGCAGGAGTTTATAAGTGTACCGGACTGTCCTTTTAGTACCAATTAAGTGACAGTCGACGTGACTTACATATAAGTTGACGTCAATAGCATATTAATTTCGGGATAAAAGAGTTCTTTTTCCAAATAAATTTATAAAAAATATACATTTTCAGCTTTCCACATTCCTTTGTATAATAAATCCTCCATGATGGCAAGGAAAACTCTTGCCCCTCTGAAGTGGAGCCCTGTAACCTAATTAATAATAAAAAAAAAAAGTCATTTTCAATACAGAAAAGTTACTACAATTAACAAAAAATTTCTAGCGCTAATATTTAAAAAATATTTGTATTTACTGGGTCAACTTCTTCAACGTCACCCGTAAAAAATGCCCCATCGCAATACTTAACCTTTACTCTGTTCCAGTTAAAAAGGTCTAAAGATTTTAACAACATTACATTTTTATTAGATAGGAATTCTAAGAATATCTCAACGTGAAAAAAATAAAATATATATTTTTTGGCATGTAACCTAATAACTACCTGGATTTTCGTTAGGCTTGTTGCTTAAAATTCCTTGAAAATAATATTGATCCTCCATGTGTATTGATGATCCATACCTAGTACCGGTACGTTCGATGCACTCTGAGATCGTAGAACACCATCCCCTCCCTGAATTTTTTTTTACGCTATATAAAATTTAAATAAATTAATTTAAAAAAAAAACAGAATGAAAAGTTTAACTCTAACCTCAATGTGAATAAGCCAATTATTAAGGGGGTTTTGACACATCTACCCATAAAAACAAAACTATTTGCCCTTGTCTACCCATTTATTTTTCTACCCATAAACTAATTACATTTCCTACCCATAATAGTTTTTGTGGGGAATTTTTTTCTTTATTCTCCAATTCTTTTTTATTTCTATGCTTCTTTTCTTTTTTTTTCTTTTCTGCTTTTCTTTTTTCTCGTTTTCTTCTTATTTTTTTTTTCCTTTTCTAATTTCATTTAACTTCTTGTTTTTTTTATATTCTTTTTCTCTTCATAATCTAATTTCATTTAACGTTTTTACTATTTTTTATTTTTTTTATACAATAAGAAAAATAATTGATATAGTAAATATTTGTTCACCTTTTTTTTAATATAACTAGTACAATATACCTTTTTTTTTCTTTCTCATTTTTTAAATTCAATTATTAAACTGAAATAATATCAGTTGTCACTTGGTCTAATATACTGAATATCATATTGACTGCTGTTGAGCACCATAAATTACATAATCAGATTCTAAGAATCAACACGTGATTGCCATGCAAACCTTGATCTCCTTCCCTATAAATATCAATACACACTCTACCATTAGCAGTAATACAACCAGTTATAGAGCAAGAAAACATAATCTACGGCAACCAAATCTCCATATATACTAGTTAGAATAAAAATGATAATAAAATATTAAAAAATACAACAAAAGTATAAGTAGCGAAAAAGACTTCTAGTACCATGTGATACCAATATGGTATATATGTATACCAACAGAGCATATGATTTCTCTAGAATATTGCTACAACTATCTGCGACTATACTACTCTACCAAAACATTAAAGGACGCAATAAAAGTATGAGAAAATTACATGCTCGTATTGCAAGCTAAATATTCGCAAAACAACTTGCTCATTTCGTATACTAAGAGGGTATATAGTTGTATGGGGTCGTTCCAACAATTGCCTATAACTATAAAAACTATTAATACACATAATTTATGTCCATCGGCACATAAAAATTCCAGCATTATTGCAACTCATGTTGATATAAATAATTTCATAATAGAATTCACTTAAAATACAGCTAAAACAACCAAAACAATGTTCAAACTACCATATGATACCAATATGGCATATAACTATACCAACATGGTATACAGTTTTACTAGTTAATTCCCGGCAACTATATGACTATAATACTATTACATAACACACATGCATAAAGAGAAAAATAAAAAAATAATGTACCACATATTAATATAATAAGTTATTTCAAGATATTGTACTATATTACTATTATTAAAAGAAAATCAAATATTGTACCAATTAAATGCAGCTAATACAACCAAAAAATAATTCAACTAGCATATGATACCAATATAGTATATAGATATACTAATAGGGTATATAGTTGGAATGAATTGTATACTAAAATGGTATATTTGTATACTATTTGGGTATACAATACAAATTCGTCTTCTTCTCTGGTTCAACTATATTTCAACCCAAATTTCTAAAATTTACTACAAAATCTCCACCAAATTGACTTAAACTTTAGTTACAACCTCCAATCAACTTTCCAAACTAACCCATACAGGATCGGATCAAAATAATTAAAAATTATGAGTTTCAAGCTTCAAGGTCCGTCAATGGTGAATTTAAATTTTTGTACAATAAATCTCCAAAAATATATAACTTTTATCTATTAAGTTAAGAAAACTATAGAAAAAAGATACTAAAGAAGTTCAACGTGCTCGATTTCAACCTTGTGAATACACCGAATGCCTATTTATACGAATGCCTCAAGTTCGGCTGCATGCCAATTTTCTCTTTAAAAATATATAAATTTGACTTTGTCAGGAACAAAATTAACTAATTGAATAAAAAGTGAATAAAAGAAAAAGAACCAAAAGGGAGAACAAAAAATAGAAGAACCTAACTCGTCTTTTAAACTAAGTTTTGCGTGAAAAAGGAATCTTTAAAATTTGAGACTCGTTATTATTTGAAACAGCAAATTTCATCTAGTCGATCACCTACCCATTCTTGTTGAAGTTGGATTGGAATTTCTTTTAGCAATAAGCTTTACTCCTGATTCAGTTCGCAATTACAATTATTAAACCATCTGGGCGGGTAAATAGTATTGATTGCATAGGTAGGAAAAGTAAATAGTTTAGGTATGGATATTTAAGGTTTTAATTTAATGGGTATAAAGTGAGATTTTCTCAATTATTAACTCCATAGTCACTTCCCCTATCAATCAGGTACGCAGGAGCACTTCCGTCCAAACAAACTGAAATTAATTATTACCATACAAAACAGTAAAATAATATTAATTAGTTTTAAGTTTTATTTTTCTATAATTCAAAATTAAATTCTTACCGGCTCCCTTTTCAATTGCACTGTGAAGTATAGTCGTATTGACTATTAAAAAATCTGCACTGACTTGAGAAACAGTCAAAAGTAGTTCTACAAATATTAAGAACATTTTGCTCTGATGTGATTTTCTTCGGCTCCTTTTGTGAGCATCTAATTTTTGTATTATTTTAACACCTCGTAAAGTCATTAATATTTTATTATTTTAATTGTTTTTCTCAATTTTTGTTGCGTTAATTGCATAATTCCTATAATAAAATACCAAAAGATAGTTCTTTTTTTTTTTTCTTTCATTTTTGCATTTTTAGGAAGTAACTAATTGTTCAATTGGTGAATTAATCTAGTTAATTGATCATTTCAATAAGTTAATTAATTAATTTATTTATTTGTGTGAATTTAGTTTAATAAGTAGGATTAAGGAAGAAATTGGGCCAAGTTTGAAAGAGAAAGTGGCCAAGAGTGCAAGACAAGGGGTTGGCATGGGAGGATTTAAAACGACGTAGTTTCAAGACAAAACTACGTCATTTTGGTTAAGTAAATGACAATCCATCATGGCCATCCATTCCACATTAATCTGATGGTCAAAATTTATCCCTAACTAAAATATAAAAGCAAAAAAAATTGAAACAGATTTCCGGAAGTCCACAGAAAAATTATTGCTAATTGACCGAAGTGAGAAGCAAAAATATTCTGATAAAGACGTTCCTCAGTAATATCATCATGACTCTCGAAGTCATGTGCGGTAGCAATACCAAACCAAATACGACGAGTAGTGGGGTCCTGAGCTAAGCCTTGGCTAAACCTTGGAAATCGTAATGCCATAATGCTTTTCAAATCCTCCTAGCCATTATCCTACTGCAATAATTCTTGCTAAGAAGAATGCCCATGTTGTGGCAATTCCACCCAGAAGGTAATGGGTTACTCCTACAGCACGTCCTTGTATAATGCTCAAGGCTCTCGGCTGAGTAGCAGGAGCAACTTTTAATTTATTATGAGCCCAAACGATGGATTCAATAAGTTCTTGCCAATAACCACGTCCACTGAATAGAAACATTAAACTAAAAGCCCAATCAGATTTTTGCCCTATTTCCAAACCCTAGAGACTTCTCATTCACTCTCTCCTCTCTCTTACCCTCTCTTAAGCCGCCGTCGCTCCACCATTGCCACCACCGTGCGCCGCCGCCGGTGGTGGTCCAAACAACCCCAAATTATCATCATACACTCTCCTCAACCTCCTATTTCCATATCTTCAAACCAAATCCTTCAAAACCCCATCAAACACCACGAATTTTAGATCTAGGACACCCTAGCCGTCGCTTTTTCCATAAATTTGGGATGATTGAGCCCTTCTTTTCACCTAATTTTCACATAAATGGGTATAACTCAATGGGGGCTACTATTTGGCATTGGTTTCGTGCCGAAAATCTGGTGACTGGATTTCGGCAACCACCACTGACTGCCTAACACCGCCGCTGCCTCCAGCGCTCCTTCCCGTTCTCGCCTCCAATCGACTCTGACATGATTTTATTGTCGATTATACCGAAATCGAGATTCAGCTCATCTGATTTAGGATTTTGGTATCAATCAACAATAAAACCATGTCCCGGATCGAATCACCACCATCGCTGCCATTGTTTCACCGCTGCCTGTGTGCTCGAGTTTTCGGTAAATCTTCAACCCGTCTCCCCTTTCCCGTTTCTGATTTTTCAGCGTGTACTTTGGATTTAGTTTTAAAGTTTAATCTTTGTTCATAATTTTGTTAGTAGTATTTATAGGTTAATTAAACTATGGTAATATTAGTTGTGAATCGCTTGTTAGTTCATATCATAAGAGCTCGTTGTTAATCGTTGTATGATAATTAAGCGATGCTCATCCAAATTCTGTTTTGCGAAATATTTCGTGTTTTCAGTTGTTCACTGTTAGTTTTTAGAGATCACATTGCTTTTAATTTGGTTTGTTTGAATGCTCAATTTAGTTACAATCAAAGTCTTGTGGTTACTTTGTCTATTTCNGACCTCGCCCCTAGCCGGCTGAGCAGTCGGGGTAGCCGCTGGAGCTGTCGATCATGGGCCTGAGAACTCTGAGGAGCACGCTGTGGCTGAGCAGTCTGTGAAGATGCACCCCTACCAAGTCTGGGGCAGTCCCTAACCAAGTGACGTGTATCGCCACACTCAAAGCAAGCTCTGGGAGGACGCGGTGGCTGTGACTGGCTGTGACTAGGCCTGCTGGACTGACCTCTGGAAGCACCTCACGCAGGAGGCGCGCTAGAAACTGGAGGTGCATAGTAAGGCTCCTGAGGTGCTGGTGGAGCTGGAGTACTACCGGCTGCTGGCAAGGCTGAATGAACAGGGCGACCAGAATAACCCCTACCATAACATCCGGCTGATGAAGTACGGGCACCAGAGTAATGACCCAACTCTCGAGACCTCTTGGCCTCCCTCTCCCCTCGCTCCCTGGCGAGCATACCCTCATTCCGTCTAGCAATGCTCATTACCTGCTGGTAGGGAATATCCATCTCTAACTCTCGGGCCATGCTGGACCGGATGGGCGGAATAAGACCCTCGATAAACCTCCGCACTCTCTCCCGAACTGTAGCAACCAAAGCCGGTGCATGCCTGGCCAGCCTGGTATAACAGATGGCATACTCTGAAACTGTCATAGCACCCTGGTGGAAGTGCTCAAACTCTGCGCGCCATGAATCTCTGAGGCTCTGGGGAACAAACTCTCTCATAAACATGTCCGAGAACTGGGTCGAAGTCAGTGAAGCAGCCTCGACTGGACTGTCTAACTCATAAGTGCGCCACCAATCATAGGCAGCTCCCCGAAGCTGAAAGGCAGTGAAAGAAACCCCGCTGGACTCCACTATGCCCATAGTGCGAAGAATACGATGACACTCCTCTAGAAATCCCAAGGCATCGTCTGATGCTAAGCCACTGAACACTGGGGGATCATATTTCTTAAACCTCTCAAGTCTCCGCTGCTCGTCCTCTGAAGCAGCTGACCCATCCTCGGGCTGAACTAGCACTGCAGGCGGTGGGGGAATAATCTCGGGAACCTACTCAACCTGCACTCGCTGCTTAGGAGTGCGGACAGCGGGAGTCTGTGCTCCTCCCCGGCCTGGGATGTGGCTGCAGCGAGGGGAAGCAACCCCGCCTGAGCCAAGGTGGTGTACATACTCATGAACTGAGCCAAAGTCTCCTGGAGCGCTGGAGTAGTAGTGGCAGTAGTAGGTGTGCCAGGTGCCTGGGCTCCGGCTGGATCTGCTGGTGGTACCTCGGCGGCAGCCCGTGCAGGTGCCTTGGCTGCACCACGTACGCGTCCTCGACCTCTACCCCGGCCTCTGGCGACGGCAGCAGCGGGCGCGGGTGCCTGATCATCTCGAGTAGTGCGTGTCCTCACCATCTGTGAGAGAATAGAAGACAGAAGTTTAAAATTGATGTCAAAAATATCGCACGACAAGGAATCCAAATGAAGTGAAGATTTTTCCTAAACAGTTACATAGCCTCTCGTAGATAAGTACAGACGTCTCCGTACCGATCAGGGAGACTCTAATAAACTGGCCTGTGCTCCGTGACTCCTATGAACCTAGAGATCTGATACCAACTTGTCACGACCCTAGTTCACCAATTGTGAACACGTCATGACGGCACCTAGTCTTCACGACTAGGTAAGCCTAAACACATTGCGGAAGTAACAACATTTGCGAAATTTACATTCGAAGCTAAATAACATGAGTAATGTATACAGTTGCCGCCTGTCACATACACTTTAATACAAAATACTGAAATAACCTCCAAGACTCGGAAACTCATGGGCAACACAGGCTATAAGAAATCTCACACTGCTCTAGTCACCAGAATAGTCTAATACAAAGAGGGATCGAAATAACATCTAACAACTATGGATAAAATGAGAAGGAGACTTTGCGGATCTGCGGACGTAGCAGATATATACCTCAAGTCCCCAATACGCCCCCTGACAGCTACTGACGGTACGCCTGCTCAGAAACACCTGGATCTACACATGAAAAACATGCGTAGAAGAGGCGTGAGTACACCACAGCGGTACTCAGTAAGTGCCAAGCCTAACCTCGGTTGGGTAGTGACGAGGAAAAGGTCAGGGCCCTACTGAGACAGAAACAATAAAATAGCGAGATATTAACAGTATCGAAATCTGAAGAAAACAAATGAACACAGCGATGTGATAAGACAGATCAATGAAATATAGTACTGCAAGACAAAACAGAAACACAGAGTAAATACAGCAAAATTACAAGAATACCGACGAGGGTCTCCCAGGATACCGTCCTGTAGCCCTTTTCTCAACTGTCCAATGGAACTTCCGGGATACCGTCCCGTAGTCCAAATCTCATATCAATATCAAAAGATCTCCCGGGATACCGTCCCGTAATCCAATCATCAGTATGCAGGGGGATCTCCCGGGATACCGTCTCGTAGTCCCAAAATAAAAGTGCAGGGGGATCTCCCGAGATACCGTCCCGTAGTCCCAAAATAAAAGTACAGGGGGATCTCCCGGGATACCGTCCCGTAGTCCCAAAATAAAAGTACAGGGGGATCTCCCGGGAATCAAACCCATAGTCCCAAAGTAAACAATCAAGGGGGAACTCCCGTAATCCGCATCCGTAGTCCCAATATAAATGCGCAACCAACATCAACGAATTATTCAGAAATTTAAGTACAACAATACAAGGCATCAAATAATACTGGCCTAACATGCTCCACGTAATCACAGTTAAGACAATTTAAACAAATAGGCAGCTTGGATCAATTAAACATGCTTTTCTACGCTAGCACAGGCTATAAAAGCAAGTAAAGTAAGGCAAATATGAAAGAGAATCCAAATCAAGTATTTAAGTAAAAATCCGGGTTTCAACAATTTGCTCAAGTACGCGCTCGTCACCTCACGTACAAGGCATTCAATTACCAATTATCACATCCTAAGGGACGAAGTCCCCCACACAAGGTTAGGCAAGCCACTTACCTCGAACCGGTGCGAAGTCAACTAGGGAACGATGCCCTTGCCACGAGTATCCGACTCCCAATGGCCCAAATCTAGTCAATTAAATTACAAATCGTAAATAATACTGCAAACAACTGATTCCACTATTGAAATTAAAGCTAAGGCGCGAAAATATGTGAAATGACCAAAATGCCCCTCAGGACATCGTCTCGAAATCGAATAATTTTCAAATTTTCAGAAACCTCGTACTCTCACGAGTCTAACCATATAAAAATCTCAGAAATCGAAGGTTGAATGCTCCCTCAAAACCCAATAGTTTAGTCAATGAACTTTCCCCCAAATTCTTCCATTTTTGCTCCTTAATTCGAATTTAAAAGGTGGATTTAACTACTAAATGATAGAATATAATTAGAAAGGATCATAGAAATGTTACCCAATAATCTCCTCTCCAAAATCCTCTCAGAATCGCCCTTGTCCGAGCTCAAAATTGATTTTCAAACTTATGAAATTAAACCCTCAAAATTTCCTATTTCTGCCCTTTCCGCTTCTGCGGACAAGGGACCGCTTCTGCGGTCCCGCTTAAACGGAAAAATAACCGCTTCTGCGGTTTCTCATTAAAGGGGGAAATTCCACTTTTGCGGACACATGACCGCTCCAGCGGTTCCGCTTCTGCGGTCTCTGAGGGGAAGCCAAAAATCGCTTCTGTGATGAGGAAGCCGCTTCTGCGGTTCCCAAACCGCAGAAGCGAAAATACCAGAAGGGAAACATACCAGCTGCAACAACTTAGAAAATTTCCCCATTAACCACCCGAAATCATCCCGAGGCCCCCGGGGCCTCAACCAAAAGCACCAATACCACCTAATACCTTATTCGAACTTGCACCAATCCTCAAAACACCTCAAACAACACAAGAAACCCGATTAAATCAAGGATTCAAGCCTAAGAACTTCAAATTCTAACCAAATACGCTTTCGATCAAAAACCTAACCAAACCTCGTCCGAATGACCTGAAATTTTGCACACACATCCCAAACGACATGACGGAGCTACAGCAACTTCCGGAATTCAACTCCAACCCTCGGAGCAAAAACTCACTATCGGACCGAAAACTTCAAAAATCCAAACTTCGGCATTTCAAGCCTAAATGAGCTACGGACCTCCAAATAACATTCCGAACACG
>NC_031998.1:5078883-5119343 GCF_001879085.1 Nicotiana attenuata
GCTCCCGAATCTTCAACTGATGGTAACCTGAGCGCAAGTCAATCTTAGAGAACACCTGTGCGCCCTGAAGCTGGTCAAACAGATCATCAATGCGAGGCAAAGGATAACGGTTCTTCACTGTAACCTTGTTCAGCTGGCGGTAGTCAATACACATGCGCATGGAGCCATCCTTCTTCTTCACGAACAAAATAGGAGCACCCCACGGTGAAACACTGGGTCGAATGAAACCCTTACCAAGCAATTCCTGTAACTGATCCTTCAACTCCTTCAACTCAGGAGGAGCCATACGATACGGAGGAATGGAAATGGGCTGAGTGCCCGGCAACAGATCAATGCCGAAATCAATGCTCTATCAGGCAGCATGCCCGGAAGGTCAGCTGGAAATACATCGGGATAATCCCGTACCACTGGAACAGAATCAACAGAAGGGGTATCAACACTAACATCTCTCACATAAGCCAAATACGCGGCACACCCCTTCTCAACCATGCGTTGAGCTTTAAGAAAAGAGATAACTCTACTGGGAGTATGATCTAAGGTACCACTCCACTCAACACGCGGAATACCTGGCATGGCCAGCGTCACGGTCTTGGCGTGACAATCAAGAATAGCAAAGTGGGGCGACAACCAGTCCATGCCCAAAATAATGTCAAAATCCACCATACCGAGTAATAATAAGTCTGCTCTGGTCTCAAAACCACGAATAGTAACCAAACATGACCGATAAACGCAGTCCACAACAAGAGAATCTCCCACAGGAGTAGAAACATAAACGGGGGCACTCAAAGAATCTAGAGGCACACCCAAATGCGGAGCAAAGTAAGAAGACACATAAGAGTAAGTAGAGCCCGAATCGAATAGAACCGATGCCTCTCTGTGACAAACCAGAATAATACCTGTAATGACGGAGTCGGAGGCAACAGCCTCAGTACGAGCAGGAATAGCATAATATCTGGCCCGGCCCCTCTCTCGAGGGCGACCTCTATCTCCCCGACCTTCGCCCCTAGCCGGCTGAGCAGGTGGGGTAGCCGCTGGAGCTGTGATCATGGCCTGAGAACTCTGAGGAGCACGCTGTGGCTGAGCAGTCTGTGAAGATGCACCCCTACCAAGTCTGGGGCAGTCCCTAACCAAGTGACGTGTATCGCCACACTCAAAACAAGCTCTGGGAGGACGCGGTGGATGTGACTGGCTGGGACTAGGCCTGCTGGACTGACCTCTGGAAGCACCTCGCGCAGGAGGCGCGCTAGAAACTGGAGGTGCATAGTAAGGCTTCTGAGGTGTTGGTGGAGCTGGAGTACTACCGGCTGCTGGCAAGGCTGAATGAACAGGGCAACCAGAATAACCCCTACCATAACGTCCGGCTGATGAAGTACGGGCACCAGAGTAATGACCCGACTCTCGAGACCTCTTGGCCTCCCTCTCCCCTCGCTCCCTGGCGAGCATACCCTCAATCCGTCTAGCAATGCTCACTACCTGCTGGTAGGGAATATCCATCTCTAACTCTCGGGCCATGCTGGACCAGATGGGCGGAATAAGACCCTCGATAAACCTCCGCACTCTCTCCCGAACTGTAGAAACCAAAGCCGATGCATGCCTAGCCAGCCTGGTATAACGGATGGCATACTCTGAAACTGTCATAGCACCCTGGCGCAAGTGCTCAAACTCTGCGCGCCATGAATCTCTGAGGCTCTGGGAACAAACTCTCTCATAAACATGTCCGAGAACTGGGTCCAAGTCAGTGAAGCAGCCTCGACTGGACTGTCTAACTCATAAGTGCGCCACCAATCATAGGCAGCTCCCCGAAGCTGAAAGGCAGTGAAAGAAACCCCGCTGGACTCCACTATGCCCATAGTGCGAAGAATACGATGACACTCCTCTAGAAATCCCAGGGCATCGTATGATGCTAAGCCACTGAACACTGGGGGATCATATTTCTTAAACCTCTCAAGTCTCCGCTACTCGTCCTCTGAAGCAGCTGACCCATCCTTGGGCTGAACTGGGCTGCAGGCGGTGGGGGAATAATCTCGGGAACCTGCTCAACCTGCACTCGCTGCTCAGGAGTGCGGACGGCGGGAGTCTGTGCTCCTCCCCCGGCCTGGGATGTGGCTGCAGCGAGGGGAAGCAACCCCGCCTGAGCCAAGGTGGTGTACATACTCATGAACTGAGCCAAAGTCTCCTGGAGCGCTGGAGTAGTAGTGGCAGTAGTAGGTGTGCCAGGTGCCTGGGCTCCGGCTGGATCTGCTGGTGGTACCTCGGCGGCAGCTCGCACAGGTGCCCTGGCTGCACCACGTGCGCGTCCTCGACCTCTACCCCGGCCCCGGCCTCTGGCGGCGGCGGCAGGGGGCGCGGGTGCCTGATCATCTCGAGTAGCGCGTGTCCTCACCATCTGTGAGAGAATAGAAGACAGAAGTTTAGAATTGATGTCAAAAATATCGCGCGACAAGGAATCCAAATGAAGTGAAGATTTTTCCTAAACAGTTACATAGCCTCTCGTAGATAAGTACAGACGTCTCCGTACCGATCAGCGAGACTCTAATAAACCGGCCTGTCCGTGACTCCTATGAACCTAGAGCTCTGATACCAACTTGTCACGACCCTAGTTCACCAATTGTGAACACGTCATGACGGCACCTAGTCTTCACGACTAGGTAAGCCTAAACACATTGCGGAAGTAACAACATTTGCGAAATTTACATTCGAAGCTAAATAACATGAGTAATGTATACAGTTGCCGCCTGGCACATACACTTTAATACAAAATACTGTAGTCCCAAAGTAAACAATCAAGGGGGAACTCCCAGAATCCGCATCCGTAGTCCCAATATAAATGCGCAACCAACATCAATGAATTATTCAGAAATTTAAGTACAACAATACAAGGCATCAAATAATACTGGCCTAACATGCTCCACGTAATCACAGTTAAGACAATTTAAACAAATAGGCTGCTTGGATCAATTAAACATGCTCTTCTACGCTAGCACAGGCTATAAAAGCAAGTAAAGTAAGGCAAATATGAAAGAGAATCCAAATCAAGTATTTAAGTAAAAATCCGGGTTTCAACAATTTTCTCAAGTACGCGCTCGTCACCTCACGTACAAGGCATTCAATTACCAATTATCACATCCTAAGGGACGAAGTCCCGCACACAAGGTTAGGCAAGCCACTTACCTCGAACCGGTGCGAAGTCAACTAGGGAACGATGCCCTTGCCACGAGTATCCGACTCCAAATGGCCCAAATCTATTCAATTAAATTACAAATCGTAAAAAAATATTGCAAACAACTGATTCCACTATTGAAATTAAAGCTAAGGCGCGAAAATAGGTGAAATGACCAAAATGCCCCTCAGGCCAACGTCTCGGAACCGAATAATTTTCACATTTTCAGAAACCTCGTACTCTCACGAGTCTAACCATATAAAAATCTCAGAAATCGGAGGTCGAATGCTCCCTCAAAACCCAATAGTTTAGTCAATGAACTTTCACCCAAATTCTTCCATTTTTGATCCTTAATTCGAATTTAAAAGGTGGATTTAACTACTAAATGATAGAATATAATTAGAAAGGATCATAGAAATGTTACCCAATAATCTCCTCTCCAAAATCCTCTCAGAATCGCCCTTGCGCGAGCTCAAAATTAATTTTCAAACTTATGAAATTAAACCCTCGAAATTTCTATTTCTGCCCAGACATTTCCGCTTCTGCGGACAAGGGACCGCTTCTGCGGTCCCGCTTAAGCGGCAAAATAACCGCTTCTGCGGTTTCTCATTAAAGGGGGAAATTCCGCTTTTGCGGACACATGACCGCTCCAGCGGTTCCGCTTCTGCGGAAAGATGACCGCTTCTGCGGTCTCTGAGGGGAAGCCAAAAATCGCTTCTGCGATGAGGAAGCCGCTTCTGCGGCTCCGCTTCTGCGTTTCCCAAAGAAACCGCAGAAGCGAAAATACCAGAAGGGAAAACATACCAGCTGCAACAACTTAGAAAATTTCCCCGTTAACTACCTGAAATCATCCCGAGGCCCCTGGGGCCTCAACCAAAAGCCCCAATACCACCTAATACCTTATTCGAACTTGCACCAATCCTCAAAACACCTCAAACAACACCGGAAACCCGATTAAATCAAGGATTCAAGCCTAAGAACTTCAAATTCTAACCAAATACGCTTTCGATCAAAAACCTAACCAAACCTCGTCCGAATGACTTGAAATTTTGCACACGCATCCCAAATGACATGACGGAGCTACAGCAACTTCCGGAATTCAAATCCAACCCTCGGATCAAAAACTCACTATCGGACCGGAAACTTCAAAAATCCAAACTTCGGCATTTCAAGCCTAAATGAGCTACGGACCTCCAAATAACATTCCGAACACGCTCCCAACCCCGAAATCACCTGACGGAGCTAACGGAACCATCGGATTTCCATTCCGAGGTCGTCTTCACACTGTTCCGAATACGAACCATTTTTCAACTCTTAAACTCTCATTTAGGGACTAAGTGTCCCAAAACACTCCGAATCCTAATACCGAACGTCCCGGCAAACCAAAATAGCAGAAATGAACTTAGGGAAAGCAGTTAATGGGGGATCGGAGCGTAAATTCCAAAAACGACCGGCCGGGTCGTTACATTTCTCAAACCATTATTTGGAACAATCTTTTGAATTCCCCTAAGGGATGTAAAGTTTTGGCCCAACCAATTGAACCTCAACCTTTTTTGTGCTTCCAGGGACATAGAGAACCATTTTTTCAGAACCTGCCAGGTTTGAACTAGAACTCGCACCTTTCACAATCAATGGTGCCAATTGCGGCGGGCTTACTATCACTTTTGGCTCTTGCCCTATGGTTCCAACAACCATCTCTGTCTTGCCAGACTGCTTATAATCCCGATCATCACAAATCATCCCAATAAAATGTGTATTATCATGAGCTGGGAGCATATTGTTTGTGATATTAGGAGTATCTTCATTGCTTGTCACCACAATTGCCTTTGCTTCAATCAAATTTTCAATGACTTTCTTTAATGTCCAACAATTTTCGGTACTATGACCTTGGGTGTTAGAGTGATACTCACATCTTGCATTTGAGTCAAAACCTTTTGAATTTGGATTCACATAACGCGGCATGATAGGTTCAATCAACTTCAACTGCATCAACTTTCGAAATAGGCTTGTATACGATTCTCAAATTGGGGTGAACTCTTTCTTTGGCTCCTGTTCTCTCACATATTCCTGTCTGGGACGAGGATTATATGGTGCCTAAAAATTTGGCCGGAGTTGACGGGAGCCTTGTGGAATCGGTGCCCGCCATTGTTGGTGATTGGGAGGCCTAGCATAAGCCTAAGCATTAAACATTATGTATTGTTGTGAGGGAATTGAGTACTGGGGACCCTGAGGCGGATAATAATAATGAGGAGAATTGGATTGTCCTTGTTGGAATTGCACATAAGAAGGAACTATTCCTCTTTGAACTTCCCCGAATCCAGATGCCATCATGGATCCTTCCTCCTTCATTTTTCGATTTTCGAAACTGCCTGACCCGTTTTGAATTGCTTGTGTGGTCGCCTTAAGGACTGCCCGACTCACAATTTTGCCCGACTTCATGCCATTCTCAACTATTTCACCAATCTTAATCGCCTCAGCGAAGGGTTTACCAATGGCGGCCAACATGTAATGGACGTAATCAGGATCCTGAGCATGGAGAAAGTAGTCAATCATTCCTGCCTCTTTCATTGGTGGCTTGACCCTAGCAGCCTGCTCTCTCCACTTGATCACATATTATCTGAAGCTCTCTGTTGTTTCTTCTTTATGTTTACAAGAGAGGAGCGGTCTGGCACTATATCAATATTGTACTGAAATTGTTGGACAAAATCTTAAGCCATGTTGTTCCAAACGTGCCAGCGAGAGATGTCTTGATCTATGAACCACTCTGAAGCAATTCCTGTCAAACTTTCTCCAAAATAAGCCATCAGTAATTCTTCTTTGCCTCATGCTCCCCTCAATTGGTTATAATACCTCTTCAAATGGGCCACAGGATCACCGTGACCATCATACTTGTCAAACTTGGGGGTCTTGAAACCGGGTGGCAAATGAACATGGGGGAACATGCATAAATCATTGAACGAAATACTCTTGTGGCCTCCCAAACCCTGTATGTTTCTCATGGTTTGTTCCAAGCTCTTTATTTTTCTAGTCATTTCCTCTTGTTCCGTATTCTTGTCGGGCTTTTCGATCTCGATTGGGAACAAATTTTGAGGAGTATGCTTGTATGAATTTGGAACCCTAAAAGCCAGCTCTGGAGAGTAATGTTGGGCATCGTGATCATTCAATTGTGGATCATTGTTGAGCTTTTGAGCAAGAGCCGGTTGAGAAATAGTGAAGGTAGGGACAATGGGCACAGTAGGTGGATCATTTCTGAAGGGTGTAGCTGGAGGACGTGGAATGGAGGTACTGGGTATCGCGGGAAGATTAATGCTTGGACTGAAAGCAGGTTGGTACAATGGGTTACTTGTTATGGAGATGGGCACTTGATTTGCAACTGGCATATTATGAAGATTATCCGAAGGCCCTATGGGTAGTGAGGGCGGTGCCTGTCCATTCACCCAGGCTTGGTACATCTCTGCCAGTTGTTTCTTCAACACTCTTACTTCTTCAACCAGTCCCAAACCTTGTTCGACCAATTGTCCATGGACATCATCATTATCGGACTCGTTCTCACTATTGTTTGCCATTCTACTTTTTCCTTTTGATCTCGTGTTGTAAGGGTGAGTCGCCAGTTTAAACCACAAACCAACCACCTCTATTTAACTTTATCTTTTTTAATGACAAACAACAAACGTGTTAGAGTTAGGCATTTTCAAGATATTAATCACACATTTTATGTCATGCACCTAATGCCATTTTCATTTCTAAAATGAGTTTGGAAGGCTTCATGCTTCATCCCGACTTTTTGGTTCATTTCTTCATGAGTTTAACACTCTCTTTTCTTTCCTCTTTTTTTTTTTTAAATTTTCTCTCAATTTTTATATTTTTATTTTTATTTTTTGTTCTTTTATTTTTTTGCTTTTTTTTTCTTTTTTTTCAAATTAATTATGGCTATGATTGCATCCGAAGAGGATTGCCTACGTATCATGACGCCACATGAATCAGACCATTACGTAGTTCAGGAGAAATAATAACAATTCTGATCATTTATTTATTTTTAAAGAAAATAAAACAAACTAAAATATTTTTCATTCATTTTCAGTCAATTTCTTTTTATACACAATGAGAGAAAAGGAAATATATACAAACTGACTCTACAACTCTAAAGACATAAACATGACTGGAATAAAATAAACTTTTATAAGAATAAAATAAACTTTTATAAGATTAAAAGACTCCAAATATAAAATTAAAATGCGACAAATAAAATGAAACTAAGAACTAATGGACTGCACTAAAAATTTAATCTTCAATGGTCTTCTTGCTTAAACTGATATCGTCAATGGTCTGCATCTCTTGGCCTCCACTCTCCCCCCAAAGTCTCGTACAAATTCTGAAACACTGTAGGCAACTGTGGAACGAGGGCACGTGCTTGTTAACCAACTTCCTCATTGTTTAGACGACGATGATCAGCATGAACATATGCTGCTTTTTCTGCCAATCGAAGTACCTGCTCTCTAGCTTGCCCCATATTCACGTGACAATTTTGCAACCACATCTGGGTAGTGTTGAGGCGTGCCCCATCTGAGCCTCACGTCCCTCATATTCTTCAATGCAACGGTTTAACACACCTCTCTCTATCATCCACTGACGCCGATCTGCCTCGAAATCTGTGTGCTGATGACCCCTTTTCTGCCTTTTTATTTCTTCTAATTGTGCATAAAGCTGACTCTTTGAGCGTATCCAGTGAGCCCTTTCTATTTCAAACTGTTCTTTCTGCTGATCAAACTCCAGTTGTTGCTGGTGCGCATCCTCTTCAATGATACTCAGATCTTCTTGCAGTTTATGTATTTCGGCATTTTTGTTCGCCTCAACTCTTCTGACTAAACCAATCGTGTTTGCCAGTTCTTCTTCTAAGCGGGCTGCCTCATTTTTAGCCTTCTTTAGATCTTTATCCATGACCCTCAAGGCAGATTGATAATCTTTCTCAAAATTTAAATGAATCTGATCAACTCCGGCTTGCTGCTGGGCTTGTTGTTTGGCTATAGTCATCTGAGCATGCTCCAATTCCTATTTCGTCTTTTCTATAGTTCTTTGATCATTTCTCCTCCTGTTCGAACCCTCAGGCCTATCTCTAAACAACGAAGGATCATGAAACCAAGTAATATATTCAGGGATCACCTCTCCACAATCTCGGCCTTCTACCATCTCATTCAACTCCGAGACTTTACTTGCGTACCAAATTTTCATAATTTCCTATTCGTCATGAGGTTGATCTTTACCAAAATCATAACAGAATTTGCTCATATCTCGTGTTGGTGGCACCTCCTGTCGTCGTGCATACTGGCGCATTACCCGAAGTGGAGCATAGGGATGAACACCATCCAATCCTATGAGTACCAAATAAGAATGGTATGCAGACTCACAAATGACCTCTTTAGAGGAAAACCAATCGTAGTTCCATGTGATCTGTTTGGCAGAAAAAGTAAGAAGTACTTCTTTCCAGGCGTCAATCCCTTCAGGTAAATCACATTTGCCAACTCTCTTTTGGTGATCATAAGTGTGATTGGGCCAACGGTCACTAAAATTAGAAATAGTAGGATGGCGGTAAAAATGCTCGAAAAACCATATCTGTAGCAAAATGTTGCAGCCATCAATGTTTTGTGCGCCCAATTTACATCTAGTTAAAGCACGAAAAATGGAAGAAAGAATCATATGGACCAAAGTATAATCATCCCCTTTTGAGGTCAGAGCCTCCACTACACCTGCCAAGCGGATATCAATTCGACTTTCCCTTCCGGAAAAACTACACGCCCCAGAAAGTCAACTATAAATGCAAACCTTCTGTGTATCATCCATGTTTCCTTGTCTTCCTTTGATTTCAATTTTCCCACATTCCTTTCGAAATTGCATTCTAGGCCGTACAAGTGAAACAAAAATCCCAACTTAACCCACTTACCTCCTAAACCTTCATACTGTCCGTAATTTATGTTCAAGAGCTTCAAAAACTTACCCTCATTCACATTTTTTTGTACTATGGGCCTTTGGCGGCGAAGATTGCGGCCCCACCCCTGGAAATGGGCGATTTTCTCCAAGGTCAGAGTCATTTCACAGTCATTAAAATGGAACACATTGTTTTCAGGATCCCTATGCGGAATCAAAGCTTCGATCACATCCCTCTTGGGCTTGATCATCATCATGTGAACCAAATATCCCAAGTACTTCTTTATCTAATCTCGCTCGTATTCCTTAAAATCTCTCCACCAATCCCACAACAATTGTGGTATCTGATCAACAATAAGAAAATTCGGTATCCCTTCTGACCTGGGCCTCTTTTGCAGACTTACCTCTTTCCCCCCCTCACGGTGCACCTGTTTATCCAGACACGGGGTTAGGTTTTAATCAAATATACTATTGACACGAAAATTCCGATTTCTCGGGTTTGACCCTATAAAAAAAACTGTGGGACTAAAACAAAATGGTTAAATTAGTAATATAGTCATGAAATAAAAAAGTAAAAGGCCCAAATGACTTTTTTTTTTGTAAAACAAGTAAAAAATAATAAAAAATAAACCGACCTCCCATTTTGCATTTTCGATGAAGGTTTCAAGGCTATTTCGACAAAAAGACCGGATGCAAGGGCAAAACTGGTGAGAAACTAACAAAGTGACTATATTATCATTATTTGAAAAAAATAATAAAAAAAATAACTAATAGTCCATAGAAACCTTTTTTTACTTTTTTTTTAAAATGGGGTTGAACCTGATGAAGGTTGCCTACGTATCTCACATCCGGTGAGAATCAAACCCGCGTAGTTCGGTTAAAATAACTAAAAAAAACTATTTTGAAAATTGTAATTTTGCATACCAGAACCTTTCAAAAAAAAGTTTTAAAAAAAAAGAACGGGTATTTTTATGAAAACTTGGAAATTTTCTTTTTCTCTCTCCTCTGTTCAATCAATCTATCCTAAAGCCGGTCAACATTTGAACGAAGCCTACCAAATAATGTTACATATAGCACATAAAGATGAACATGTTGGTCCAAAAAATTGGTACCTGTCCTAGACGGGCCCGACCTCTGTGCCGAGTCCCGCTAAGTCCAATGCACATGATGCAAATAAAGTGTAGCCTACTAGGGATATTCATTGCTTGAGGCTTGTTCTTCTAAGTTTCAAATCCTAAAGGAGTGGACAACCCGAGCCGAGGAGCGTCAAACGTCACCAGTAGTGGAACAGCACTGGCTAGCTAACGACTCTCCCGCCTAAACATGTGTGTGTGAACACCTAATTTTTGCACTATTTTAACACCTCCTAAAGTCACTAGTGTTTTATTATTTTAATTGTTTTTCTCAGTTTTTGTTTCGTTAATTACATAATTCCTATAATAATACACCAAAAAATAGTTTTTTTTTGTTTTCTTTCATTTGTGCATTTTTAGGAATTAACTAACTGTTCAATTGGTGAATTAATCTAGTTAATTGATCATTTCAATATTTATTTAATTAATTTGTTTGTTTGTGTAAATTTAGTTTAACAAGTAGGATGAAGGAAGAAATTGGGCCAAGTTTGAAAGAGAAAGTGGCCAAGAGTGCAAGACAAGGGGCTGGCATGGGAGGATTTAAAACGACGTAGTTTCAAGACAAACTACGTCATCTTGGTTAAGTAAATGACAATCCATCATGGCCATTCACTCCACCTTAATCTAATGGTCAAAATATATCCCTAACTAAAATATAAAAGCCAAAAAATTAGATTTTTGCCCTATTTCCAAACCCTAGAGACATCTCCTTCACTCTCTCCTCTCTCTCACCCTCTCTTAAGCCGCCGCCGCTCCACCACTGCCACCACCGTGCGCCGCGCCGGTGGTGGTCCAAACAACCCCAAATTATCATCGTACACTCTCCTCAACCTCCTCTTTCCATATCTTCAAACCAAATCCTTCAAAACCCCATCAAACTCCACGAATTTTAGATCTAGGAAACCCTAGCCGCCGCTTTTTCCATAAATTTGGGATGATTGAGCCCTTCTTTCCACCTAATTTTCACATAAATGGGTATAACTCGATGGGGGCTACTATTTGGCATTGGTTTCGTGCGCAACCACAACTGACTGCCTAACACCGCCGCTGCCTCCAGCGCTCCTTCCCGTTCTCGCCTCCAATCGACTCAGACATGATTTTATTGTTGATTATACCGAAATCGAGATTCAGCTCACCGGATTTAGGATTTTGGTATCAATCAACAATAAAACCATGCCCCGGGTCGAATCACCACCATCGCTGCCATTGTTTCACCGCTGCCTATGTGCTCGAGTTTTCGATAAATCTTCAAGCCGTCTCCCCTTTCCCGTTTCTAATTTTTCAGCGTGTACTTCGGATTTGTTTTAAGGTTTAATCTTTGTTCATAATTTTGTTAGTAGTATTTATAGGTTAATTAAACTATGGTAATATTAGTTGTGAATCGCTTGTTAGTTCATATCATAAGAGCTCGTTGTTGATCGTTGTATGATAATTAAGCGATGCTCATCTAAATTCTATTTTGCGAAATATTTCGTGGTTTCAGTTGTTCACTGTTAGTTTGTAGAGATCACATTTCTTTATTTTTGTTTGTTTGAATGCTCAATTTAGTTACAATCAAAGTCTTGTGGTTACTTTGTCTATTTCATGATTGGATTGGATTTGAGTATTTGAATTGGTGTTGCTAAAATCTGAAATTTAGGTATTTTTGTCATAAAATAGGGTACTAGTAGCTTGCTTTTAGTAGGGTGGCTGAAGTGACTCTTTGGCTCCTGCCATAGCAGATTTTCAGGCTGTCCTTTCACCTTTTGGACAGCCTTTAGCACACAAGTTCAGCCTCTTTTTGGACAGATTTTTGCGGAACAAAAATCTGTCCAAAAAGTTGACTTTTCTTTGTCTATTTAAGGGCTGCCCTTTCTTCATTATAGGGGACACGCTCTAACACACTTAGACATCATCTGTTACACTCAAAAAAGCACAAAACTTGAGGAAAAAATCTGCATTGGAACACGTTGTAGTATGCTGAAACTAAGAGCAAAAACCTTCCAAAAAATAAAAGCAGTGAGTTTAGTTTCTGGGCTTTTCCTTCTTTGAAAGTTTTTTCTGAAGTTTTTGGGTTAATTTCTGGTTGATACTGGGTTAAATTGCTGCTGGTCGTGTTGTTGATTGTTTCCATTTCCTATTGAAATTGCTGCCTGCCTTGGATCGAGGTCCTGCACCTTTTAGCTTATGCTTCTAGGTAATTTTTTGCTCCTTTTTTTCCCTTTAGTGTAAACCTCTATTTGACTGAATGAAATATGAATATGTTAATGCGTTTTGCTTCTCCATCTCATTCATTTAATCTCTCTTTCGTTATGTGTGAATGAAATAATGTTTGTATAAAGGTTGGCCATGTGAACTAAACCAAAAATGTTGTTAGTTTTCAGTTTCATATGTATGTTTTGCTATAAGTTATAATGAAGTGAGATTAGTTTATTTTGTTTGTCTTTGTTAGAATTTTTATTGGAAGTATGTTTTCCATATTGGAAAATTTGGATGAGTTTTCTGTTGAAGATACTTTTTTTCCAGAAATACACATATATGTATATATAAAAGAGTTTACTTCTTTCTCTTTGGTTTCATTATCTGAAATTGCCTAGGTGAGCATATAATCTGTTTTACAGTTCATCTATTTCTTGGATTCCGTTATTGACATCAAATTGTTCATTCCGTTGATATCTTCAATTAGCATTTTAAGAAAGATGATGATTTAAATAAGTTGTTTGAGTTAACATAACATTGAATGTTGTGATGGAACGAGTATTGGTTTAATACTCCAATTGCTGAGTAAAGAGTGATGTTTCATGGGTTAGTGTAACGACTCCAGTTCACCCTTCATGAACATGTCGTGATGGCACCTAGTTCCTACAACTAGGTAAGCCTGACAATGCGAAAGTTAACATAAATTGCGGAAAACATTAAATTAAATTAGCAAAACTAAAAGGAACGGTATATAAGTGCCACTTGGCATATACAACCCAAAAGTAAAACGCGGAAGTCTACAATTTCATCCCAAAACCCGAAAACTCACGGGAACCACAAGCTAATAGAAATGTAATATGCTGCTCTAACTCCAGAATGTCTAAACAACTGAAGAAAAGGATAGGGTAACTACTAAAGCTGGAACAGAATAGAGACTCCTGGTCTACGGATGCGGCAGATATACCTCAAAGTCTCCGCTAGATCTCTCTGCCTCGAGGATAGTACGCCTGAGTGGAAGTACCTGGGTCTGCACATGAAAAACATGCGCAGAAGGGGCATGAGTACACCACGGCGGTACTCAGTAAGTGCCAAGCCTAACCTCGGTTGGGTAGTGACGAGGAAGGTCAGGGCCCTATTGAGGTTAAGCAATATAATATGAATTAACAGTGTGAAAATAGGCAGTAATAATGAGTACAACAATGGAATAAGACAGGCTAAACAAAGCAATAGCAATTACACAAGGAACGGAGTAAACACGAAATATGTACAGCTCAATACCAATGGTAACGATGAGGATCTCCCAGGATACCATCCTGTAGTCCTTTTCTCAACTGTCCGGTGGATCTCCCGGGATACCGTCCCGTAGTCCAACTATCAATGTGCAGGGGGCATCTATCGGGAATCTAACCCGCAGTCCCAAAATAAATATGCAGGGGGATCTATTGGGAATCGAACCCGCAGTCCCAAAGTGAATATGCAGGGGGATCTATCGGGAATCTAACCCGCAGTCCCAAAGTAAATATGCAGTGGGATCTATCGGGAATCGAACCCGCAGTCCCAAAGTAAACAAACAATGGGGAAGCTACCGGAATCCCACATCCGTAGTCCCAATGTAAATACGCAACCACAACAAGAAGATATTCAGAACTAGAGTACAAGAAAATACAAGGCAACAAGTAGTTCTAGCCTAACATGCTTTACGTAGTACAATCAAGGCAACTTAAGCAAATAGGCAATTTAGGTCAGCTAAGCATGCTTTTCTAAACTAACACAGGCTATAATTGCAAGTAGAATAAAGCAGGTAAGAAAGAAACTCAGTCTAAATACTTAAAGTAAAGCCGGGTTTTTCAACAATTAGCTCAAGTACGCGCTCGTCACCTCACACACAAGGCATTCAATTACCAATATCATATCCTAAGGGGAAAGGTCCCCCACAAGCGGTTAGACAAGCCACTTACCTCGAACCGGCTCCAAAATCAACTCGAAATCACACGTTTTCCACGAGTATCCGACTCCAAATGGCCCAAATCTATTCAATTCAATTACATATCGTAAATAACATCTCAAGCAACTGATTCTACTATTTAATTCAAAGCTAAGATGCGAAATTAAATAAAATGACCAAAATCCCCTCAGGCCAACGTCTCGGAATCGGATGAAATTAAGATTTTCAGAGTCCTCACATCCTCACGAGTCTAAACATATAAAAATTATCCAATTCCGATATCATTTGGTCCTTCAAATCATCATTTTATATTTTTGAAATTTTACACAATTTTTCTTCCTAAAATCCTTCCCAAATCACGAATAAAATGATGAATTCAATGATAGATTCATGTATTCTAGCCAAATCTGAGTTAGAATCACTTACCCCGATGAATATCTTGAAAAACCTTCGAAATATCGCCAAATTCCGAGCTCTCTAGTTCAAAATATCAAATAAAACCCAAAACCTCGTATTTATAGGCCACCCCACAGATTTCCACCTCTGCGGACCGCACAAAAATGACCGCGTTCCACACCAAACAGTGCGGTCCGCACAAAAACAACGGCGGCCGCACAGGTCTTGTTTGCAGTGACATGATTTAGTATTTTGGCCATAACTTTCGCTACAGATGTCCAAATTATGATTCCTTTAGCATTCTGCAAACTAGACACGAAGGGCTACAACTTTTATTTTTGAATCATCTCAAAATTCCTTGTACATAAAAAGATATGAGCTCCCGAAGTAGGACTAGTGAAACAGCCCCCCCACTGCGAACCGCACTACATTTTGTGCGGCCGCACAGCCCCCACCGCGGACGCACTGTATTTCGTGCGGACCACATTGGTTGATTCTGAGGCCTGCAACTCTTCTGGACCTGCAATGGCTTTGATTTTTGGCCTAAAAACATCCCGGAACCTACCCGGAACTCACCCGAGTCCCTGGGACTTCGAACCAATTGCACCAACATAACCTTAAACATCGTTGAAATTTGTTCCAACCTTCGGAACGCTACAAACAACACCGAAACACCTATTTTTCATTGAATTCAACCTTAAGAACTTCAAAAACTCTAGAAAAACACATTTTCGATCAAGAAGTCTATCAAACCTCGTCCGAATGACCTAAATTTTACACACACATCCCAAATGACATGACGGAACCACTGCAACTTCCGAAATTCCATTCCGACCCTCGGATCAAAATTTCACTACCGGACTGGAAACTTCAAAAATTCAAACTTCGGCATTTCAAGCCTAAATTAGCTATGGACCTCCAAAACACATTCCGAACCGCTCCTAACCCCGAAATCACCTAATGAAACTAACAGAACCATTAGATTTCTATTCCGAGGCCGTCTTCACACTGTTCCGACTATGGTCACTTTTCCAACACTTAAGCTCTCATTTAGGGACTAAGTGTCCCAAAACTCTCCGTAACTCAAAACTGAGCTTCCCGGCAAATCAAAATAGCAGAAATAAACTTGGGGGAAACAGTTAACGAGGGATCGTGCCGTAAAATCCAAAAACGACCGGCCGGGTCGTTACATCCTCCCACACTTAAACATTTGTTCGTCCCCGAACGAGCACAAAGACATACCTGAAGTAGTGAAAAGATGAGGGTACTGGCTACGCATATCCTGCTGGGTCTCCCAGGTCGTCTCCTCGACCGGCTGACTCCGCCACTGAACCTTCACGGACGCAATGTTCTTTGACCTCAGCTTCCTGACCTGCCTGTCCAATATTGCCACTAGCTGCTCAACATAAGATAGATCCTTCTCCACCTGGACTGAGCTGAAATCCAACACGTGCGACGGATCACCGTGATACCTCCGGAGCATCGAGACATGAAATACCGGATGAACTCCTACTAAGCTGGGAGGTAAGGCAAGCTCGTAAGCAACCTCCCCATCATGCCTCAATATCTCAAAAGGGCCTATAAACCTCAGACTCAACTTCCCTTTCTTCCCAAATCTCATAACGCCCTTCATAGGCAAAACCCGAAGCAGAACCCGCTCTCCAACCATATAAAAAACATCACGAACCTTCCTGTCCGCGTAGCTCTTCTGTATCCTGAATCACCTTAACCTTCTCCAATGCGTCCTTAACCAACTCTGTGCCCAATAGCCTGGCCTCACCTGGCTCAAACCAACCCACAGGAGATCTACACCTCCTACCATATAAAGCCTCATACGGCGCCATCTGAATGCTGCACTGATAACTGTTGTTGTAAGCAAACTCCGCCAATGGCAAGAACTGATCCCAAGTCCCTCCAAAGTCAATCACACACGCATGGAGCATATCCTCAAGAATCTGAACAGTGCGCTCGGACTGTCCGTCCGTCTGGGGGTGAAATGCTGTGCTCGACTCCACCCGAGTACCTAACTCCTACTGCATGTCTCTCCATAACCGCGATGTAAACTGAGTACCTGTGTCTGAAATAATAGAAACTGGAATACCATGCAAACGAACGATCTCCCGGATATAAATCTCCGCCAACCGCTCCGATGAATAAGTGGTACACATAGGAATGAAATGGGCGGACTTGGTCAGCCGATCCACAATAACCCAAATGGCATCAAACTTCTTCAAGGTCCGTGGGAGTCCAGATACAAAGTCCATGGTGATGCGCTCCCACTTCCACTCCGGAATCTGTATTTGCTGACGCAATCCACCTGGTCTCTGGTGCTCATACTTCACCTGCTGACAATTAAGGCACCGAGCTACAAACCCAACTATATCCTTCTTCATCCGCCTCCACCAATAGTGCTTCCTCAAATCCTGATACATCTTCGCGGCACCCGGATGAATGGAATACCCCGAACTATGGGCCTCCTCTAAAATCAACTCCATAAGCCCATCGACATTGGGTACACAAACTCGACCCTGCATCCTTGATACTCCGTCATCACCAAAGGTCACATCTCGAGCATCGCCATGCAATACCTTATCCTTGAGGACAAGCAAATGAGGGTCATCATACTGCCGCTCCCTGATATGATCAAACAAGGAAGACCGAGAGACCACACAAGCTAGAACCCGGCTGGGCTCCGAAAGGTCCAATCTCACAAACTGGCTGGCTAGGGCCTGAACATTCATCGCCCTAGGCCTCTCTGAAGCTGGTAAATATGCCAAACTCCCCAAACTCTCCGCCCGGCAACTTAAGGCATCAGCCACCACATTGGCCTTGCACGGGTGATACAGAATAGTAATATCATAATCCTTCAGCAACTCTAACCACCTCCTCTGGCGCAATTTAGATCCTTTTGCTTGAACAAGTGCTGCAAACTCCGATGGTCGGTATAAATCTCACAAGGAACACCGTACAAATAATGGTGCCAGATCTTCAAGGCATGAACAATAGCAGCTAACGTAAGGTCGTGGACAGGGTAATTCTTCTCATGTATCTTCAACTGTCTGGATGCATAGGCAATCACCCTACTGTCCTGCATCAACACCGCTCCAAGGCCAACTTTCGAGGCGTCACAATAGACAGTATAAGACCCCGAACCGGTAGGCAACATCAAGATTGGGGCTGTAGTCAAAGCTGTCTTGAGCTTCTGAAAGCTCGCCTCACACTCCTCTGTCCACTGAAATGGGGCACCCTTCTAGGTCAATCTAGTCATAAGGGCCACAATCAATGAAAATCCCTCCACGAAGCGACGGTAGTAGCCCGCCAAACCAAGGAAACTGTGAATCTCTGTAGCTGAGGACGGCCTGGGCCAACTCTGTACGGCCTCTATCTTCCTCGGATCCACCCGAATACCCTCGCTCGAAATCACGTGGCCTAAGAATGCCACAGAACTCAGCCAAAACTCACATTTTGAGAACTTTACATATAACTTCTTCTCCCTCAAGGTCTGAAGCACGGTCCTCAGGTGCTGCTCATGATCTTCCCGACTCCGGGAATACACCAGAATATCATCGATAAAAACAATAACGAACGAGTCAAGATATGGTCTGAACACACTGTGCATCAAATGCATGAATGCTGTTGGGGCATTGTTCATCCCAAATGACATAACAAGGAACTCGTAATGACCATACCGTGTCCTGAAGGCAGTCTTCGAGATATCTGGCTCCCGAATCTTCAACTGATGGTACCCTGAGCGCAGGTCAATCTTAGAAAACACCTGTGCGCCCTGAAGTTGGTCAAACAGATCATCGATACGAGACAAAGGATAACGGTTCTTCACGGTAACCTTGTTCAACTGGCGATAATCAATACACATACGCATAGAACCATCCTTCTTCTTCATGAACAAAACAGGAGCACCCCACGGTGAAACACTGGGTCGGATAAAACCCTTACCAAGCAATTCCTGTAAATGATCCTTCAACTCCTTCAACTCAGGAGGAGCCATACGATACGGAGGAATGGAAATGGGTTGAGTGCCCGGCAACAAATCAATGCTAAAATCAATATCTCTATCAGGCGGCATGCCCGGAAGATCAACTGGAAACATATCGGGATAATCCCGTACCATTGGGACTGAATCAACAGAAGGGGCATCAGCACTTACATCTCTCACATAAGCTAAATACGCGGCACACCCCTTCTCAACCATACGCTGAGCCTTAAGGAAAGAGGTAACTCTACTGGGAGTTTGATCTAAAGTACGACTCTACTCAACACGCGGAATACCTGGCATAGCCAGCGTCACGGTCTTGGCGTGACAATCAAGAATAGCATAATGGGGAGACAACCAGTCCATGCCCAAGATAATATCAAAGTCAACCATGTTGAGTAATAATAAATTGGCTCTGGTCTCAAAACCACATATAGTAACCAAACACGACCGATAAACCCGGTCCACAACAAGAGAATCTCCCATAGGAGTAAAAACATAAACAGGGAAACTCAAGGAAATCTCGAGGTACACCCAAATGCGGAGCAAAATAAGAAGACACATAAAAATAAGTGGAGCCTAGATCGAATAGAATCGGTACACCTGTATAACAAACCATGACAATACCTGTGATGACAGGCATCAGCCTCGGTACGGGCATGTGGGGTAGCAACTGGGGCTGTAACCATAGCCTGAGAACTCTGCGGGGCACGCTATGGCTGAGAAGTATGTGGAGGTGCACTCCTCCCAAGTCTAGGGCAATACCTCACCACATGGCGTATGTCGCCACACTCAAAGCAACCTTGCGGCCGACGTGGGGGTGGAAACTGTGCAGTACGGGTACTCCGAGACCCCTGAACACCTGAAACCCTATGTGAAATCTGAGATTCAAACTGAGCTGGCTGACCTACGAAACCTCTACCATACCGTACTCTTCCTCCAAAATAAGGACCATCGGGTCTCTCCAATCTACAAGGTCTACTCACTCCTCTATACTCCCCCTCCTGTGCTCGTCTATCCTCTATCTCCTGGACCCACCTGTCCCCTACTCGGCAAGAGGTCCTCACCACCTGCTGAAATGGGACCACAGGCTGTGTCGCCATGACACCTGGAACCTGACCAATGGAAGCTCGCTGCTCTGGAAATCGAGCTTCCCGGCAAATCAAAATAGCAGAAATAAACTTGGGGAAACAGTTAACGGGGGATCGGGGCGTAAATTCCAAAAACGACCGGCCGGATCGTTACAGTTAGACAAACAATGTGGGTCGTGGGTAGGGCTGGATTTTTCAGCAGGTAAAAATTTTTGGCCAAAAGCTCAATTCTTTAGGCCCAATGCCAACTAAGCTAGTTGGCCCTTTTCTTTCTTCTAAAAAATAAATAAAGAGATTTTTTCCTTCCTATACCATATATGAAACTTTATTACCAAAAATGTGCACAGTTTCTAATTTACCCGCCCTATCCATATTTTTCCTATAATAATTATACCATCCATTAAATACTAATTATTAGTAGCTGAATCTTCCTAATTAGGCGTGCTAAAATTCAGGAACAGAATCTTCTAATTGATTTAGCCATAAATAAAATCTGTTCAAAAGCTCAATTCGTCGAAATCAAATCTGTTCAAAAGCTCAGATCTGTTCTTCGATATTTTCGCTTAAGACACAAATCAAAAGCTCAGTTCGTGAAAATCAGAAGCTCAATTTCAAATTGTAGAAATTAGTTATGCAAAAGCTCTGTTCGTCGACATTCTCTCTACATCTCTCTCTATTTCTCAATCGCAAATTTCAGTAATACAAAGCAAATGAAAAGAGAGCAGCAATTCCACCATTGACAGCCATTAAAAAGCTTGAAAGCTTTGAATTCAAATTTGGATTTTCAAAAATCATCATTTGTTTGGATTGGGTGTTGTTGAAAATAATCAGGAATATGGTTTGGAGTTTATATCTCAATTTTGAGGGGTTTTGGTGAAGATTAGATTTGATTTTGACTGAATTTCAGATTGGAACTCGAAGAAGAAGAAGAAGAAGAAGAAGAAGAAGAAGAAGAAGAAGAAGAAGAAGAAGAAGAAGACATATTGCAGAAATTGTAGATAAATTATAGATAAATTGTAGATTATTTGTATTCTGATTGTAGATGCTTTATTTTCTGTTTTCACAAATGAAAAACGGCTAAAACTTCTACAAATCTTCTGATAAAGCGCAATTATGTCAAAAATTCCAATTATGCTACAATTGAATGGGAATTGGGATATAAAAATTCAATGTGCCCAGTTTGTAGATATTTTGTAGATAAATTGTAGATTATTTGTATTCTAATTGTAGATGCTTTGTTTTCTGTTTTCACAAATCAAAAACGACTAAAACTTCTACAAATTTTCTGCAAAAAACACAATTATGTCGAAAATCCCAATTAAGCCATAATTGAATGGGAATTGGGATATAAAAATTCAATGTACCCAGTTTGTAGATATTTTGTACATAAATTATAGATTATTTGTATTCTGATTGTAGATGCTTTGTTTTCTGTTTTCACAAATCAAAAACGACTAAAACTTCTACACTAATTACTTGGCGCTTCTTTCCGATTGCTAGACGTTGTTGACTTTATGAGTATGGATGCATCACAACCCTGAAGTTCAGTTTTACGTTACGTAAACGAGCACAATTAGAAGCAATTTTTTGAATTTATAAGTATCTTGAATACAAAATAGAAAATATATTCTAATAATTAAAATTACGAGCAATAGGAAATAGTGTTGACAAGATATATTTTCCATTTCCAGGTGATAGTGCCTTTAACGATATAATGAATATACGAGATATTGCTTTCTGCGCATTAACTCTGGAATAATGCTTGCATAGAACCAGGTAGAGGTACTGTTT
The DNA here is from genome assembly GCF_001879085.1 of Nicotiana attenuata. Classification (NCBI taxonomy): domain Eukaryota; kingdom Viridiplantae; phylum Streptophyta; class Magnoliopsida; order Solanales; family Solanaceae; genus Nicotiana; species Nicotiana attenuata. Next base: position 5,100,491 of record NC_031998.1, read on the forward strand.
TGTACGGGGTGTTATTCGTCACTGTTTCTCAATTATATATTTTTCATTTTGTAAGTAAATATATTTTTTTTCTACACACTATATATGTATATAGACATACAGACATTGTATAAAAATAATACAAAGTAAATTGATAAATCATGTAACTGATTTTAGTTACATGATTCTTTTTATGTTTAATAATAGTACATAAACGTGGGTGGGGGTGGGGGGGATTTGGGAGAGAGAAACGTGGGAGGGGTGGGATATACAGTACCTTGAATTAAGGAGGGATATATGCTGCATTAATTGTACCCTTAAAATACACTATGGTATAGAATTGGTAATTTGGTATACTAAGTGTAATTAAGTCAAACCTTAAACATTGAGGGTAATAAGGTTTGCTTGTGGCATAGGAATGTAAAAATTCAATAAATAAATAGCTAGCCCATTTTCCAAGATAGTCATAAGCAGGCCCAAATGATTTAAAAATCAGTTTCGTCCAACAGATCCTGTCAAATTGGATGCTTCTTTTTAATTTCTTAATAACTTAAGCACTTGTAAATTAATTTAAACCCTAAGCAATTAGTAGGCGCGCTTTAATTTTTTCATTCACGGACTCGCTTGTATAGTGAGATGTTTCACATTCAATAAGTTAATTCAACAATCCCATGCCATATCCATTAGTTTTAGTCAATTTTTAATTTAGTTAACCCTTTGCTAAAAATCGCGGATTCGCTTGCGTAGCGCGGTAGTGACATTTAATAAATTTCCAAAAAAGTTAATTTTTCCTCAAAGCACAATTGTAGTAATTTTTCAAAAGTAAATAACGCACTAATAATTGTTTGTCATGACTGCGGATTCGCTTGCGTAGCGCTGTTATGATTAAATAATAAATTTCGTCGATCACGCATTCGCTTACGTAGTGTGGTCATGAATCTTATTATTCAACATATTCTTTAATTTTACTAATAATCAAGAGATACAAGCGGATAGGTAAAACATGAAAATCGTATAAATCACAGTTTGTCCAAAATTAGTTCAAGCCAAATTTTAAGTCAATAAAGAGAACATGCTAGAACCACGGGACTCGGGGAATGCCTTATACCTTCTCCCCGGTCAACAGAATTTCTTACCCGAACTTTGTTTTCGCGGACCGATAAAAATAGAGTTAGACCTTCCTTTGACTAGGGATTCAAATAAATGGTGACTTGGAACACCAAAAACCAATTCCAAGTGGCGACTCTGTAAATAAAATAATCCCTACTCAATCTTTAACCCCCAAATCCAAACATACACATTATTTTTTTCGGGGGTACAAAAAGGGGTGTGACAGCTCTGGCGACTCTGCCGGGGAAAACCAGAATTCGAGCTTGTACATGTTGACTTTTATTTGGCTTTATTAATTTTGTATATACTGTGATTTATTTGGGCATAATGTGCTACTTGTTTGCTTTTTACCGCTTTGATATTGTTGAATAGTACATATAAACTGTCTTTTCACGCACCCCCTCTGAGTCTTTTTGAAATTAAAAATTGGGCATTTGCTTGACATAGCCCGTTTTCTTTGTGATAGCCGAGGTGCCTGTCACCCGGTGAAGAATTTTAGTCACACATGTTTTAGGCAGGGAGTACCACCAGATAAGTCGGAAAGCAATGCTATCGGTACGTTGAACCTCCTCGACTCGAATTGTCTGCTCGAGTAAGTCAGTCTAGATACATTCTCCACTATGATCTAAACCTAGAAAAACAAACCTCATGCCGGATATCCCTAGTAGGTTCGCTTTATTTGCACCACGTTCATTTGACTTAGCGAGGCTTGGCACGGGGGTCGGGTCCGTATAGGACAAGTATCCTCTTTGAGACCATCATTCTCACTTATGTGCTATTTGCTACATCATTTGGAAGGCTTGTTTGCATTGTTGACTGGCTTTAGAAAATTAGTTGAGCGAAATTAAAATAAAAAAAAAACATTCTCCTAGTTTAGTATGAATAATCATTTCTTACTAAAATTTTGAAGTACCCTGAAGTGAGGTGTAAAGATTAATTTTCATAAAAATCAGAAAACAAATAGTTGGTTCCAACGAACTACGCGGGGTTTGATTCTCACCGGATGTGAGATACGCAGACAACCTTTATCGGGTCCAGTCCCCAATTTTTCAAAAATCCAAAAATATTTTCCTTTAATCTTTGAAACATCAAATCCCGAAGTTTGAAAAAAAAACAAAAAAAAAAAATGAATTTGAATTCCAAAATATTTTCGTTCTTCTTCAGAAGTTTTTCTTTCGGATATTAAAAAGAAAACTCGGGATCCAAAATATTTTCGAAAATTCAAAGGCATAAATTAAAAATCCAAAAATATTTTCTTCTTCTTTGGAAGTCTTTCTTTTGAAAAAAAAAAATTCATACTCTTTAGAAGTTTTCATTCAACAATTCCCACAAAGAAAAATCTGAAAATATTTTCCTTGTTAGGAGCTTTCGTGTTCTAATTTGTATTAAGTAAAAACAAAAAAGAAAGTTTAGTTTATTTATATTTCTTGATACCCCTGAACTACGTAATGATCTGATTCATGCGGCGATATGATACGTAGGCAATCCCTAAAAGGTTCGATCGAAATATTTTTCAATAGCTCTAAAATAAGGCGAGGTGTAAAAAAAAGCAAAAAAGAGAAATAAATAAGAGTGTCAATAAACAATAACCTTATAAGCCGGAAAGAAACACGATGCCTTCCAAAAGCATGTTAGAGACGTGATAATGTTAGGAGCATAGCATAGTTACGTGTGTCGTATTTAAAAATGCTTAACCCTAACACGTTTGTTGCCTCTTATCTAGTAATCTTAAGGTGGTTGGTTTGTGGTGAAACTGGCAACACATCATTACTTCACAAGATCTAAGGAACAGTGATGAAATCGAGTTGGTCAGTGACAATCCCCAGGGCTAGTCAGTTGAGCAAGAGTCGGAGGAAATAAGAAAGTTGAGACAGCAACTGTCAGATGTATATCAAGCTTGGGTTTCCAGTCAACCTCCACCCTAGGGTCCCTCGGAGGGAACTTCCACCGTACCCTAGGCTACTTAACCACCGCTCCATGCAACGAGCGATCACATTCTACCACCAGGGTATGTGCCAAACTACAATTTCCATATCGTCCCTGGTATCTCTAATGCGCAGCCTCCTGCCGCACCGGTTAGGAACACACCTCTCGTCGTGTCTGGTCCGCCTGTGTATACTATCCCTCACCAAATCCTGTGACGAGGCCAAACATCGAGCCACTATATCATGCTTACGATGGCAAATACTACTCTCCAGATATGGCTTTTAAGGGTTCGACTCCACACAATCAGACCCCACAATATGAGTTACCTGCAGAAAATGAAAAGGCTGTAAAGACAGGAGAGCCAGATGAGATGGTCAGGAAAATGAAAAGTCTTGAGCAGAACATAAAGAACATAGAAGGACTAGGTGGTCACAAAAGTGTCTCATTCAGTGATCTGTGCATGTTTCCTCACATCCATTTACCCCCAGGGTTCAAGACACCAAAATTTTAGAAATTTGATGGACACGGCAACCCTATCACCCACATGAAAAGGTACTGCAACCAGCTGAGGGGTGCAGGAGGAAAAGAAGAGTTGCTGATGGCTTATTTTGGGGAGAGTCTGGTAGGGGTAGCCTCTGAATGGTTCATTGACCAAGATATCTCTCACTGCATGTTTGGGACGACATGGCCCAGACTTTCATCAAACAATTTCAGTACAACATTGATATTGCGCCAGATCGCAATTCCCTGTCCAATATGAAGAAAAAGCCGACTGAAAGCTTCAGGGAGTATGCCGTTAGGTGGAGAGAGCAAGAATCCAGAGTTAAACCACCCATGGATGACCATGAGTTAATCTTTGTCTTCCTTCAGGCTCAGGATCCTGATTATTTTCAAAATATGATGGCTGCAATGGGCAGACCTTTTGCTGATGCAATCAAGATAGGAGAAATGGTCGAGAACGACCTCAATACTAGCCGAATTATAAGTCAAGCGGCTCTCAAAGCAGCCACCAAAGAAATCCAGAACAGGCCGAATAGTTGTGTTAACCAAAAGAAGAAAGATGAGGAGGCCATGATGGCATCACAGGAAAAAAGAGGCCAAAAAGGAGCATCTCAACCCCCGAATCCACGATACTCAGTTGCTCCACAGTATACAACTCAGTCTTTTGCCAAACCATCCAATTGCCAACATATGCAGGCCCCAACTCTAACATACCTTCATCTGCGACATCAAAACTCTCAGTCACTCTACGACGCTCGTCCAAAACAAGAGTATGAAAGGGAACATAAGCGGAGGGACAATTTCACGCCAATCGTAGAATCCTACACAAGTTTGTTTGAAAGGTTGAAACGTTGTGGCATGATTGAGCCGCTTCAATGGTATGTTCCTGATCCATATGCAAAAGGTTTTGACCCTGCTGTACGGTGCATGTACCATTCTAATGTCCAGGGACATAGCATTGAGGGTTGTCGGGCTTTGAAAAAGGAAATAGAAAAGAAGATTCAAGAAGGAATGATCGTTGTCCAAGATAATGGCACCCTAAACGTCATGACCAAGAACGCATTGTTCGGATGATTTACAATGATAAAGAATATGGGGACGGTTTGGTGGAAAATGTCAAGAACCTGTCCACTGAATGCTAGGCAATTAAAATTGTTGACGATTTTGTTTGATGCTGATGTGAAAATTCGTAGCTAAGATGTTGAGCTTGATAATTGGAAAGTCACTCTCTTCCTTGCCGGGAAGGAGTCTTGGTAACTTATTTTGTCATAATTTCTATCATCCGGATTATTTCGAGGTTGTGATCCAGATGTTGTTTGCTTGTCCTGTCATCAGGCTTCTCTATCCTTTAATCAATGAAATATAACATTTTTCTTTGTGTCATTTTAATCCATTGTGTTTAGTTCTTCTTGAATACATAATTATTTTCACGCCAATTTTAGTGACATGACATGCATGCGGAGTTTTCGGCTAGATTTTAGAAAGTTTGTCCAATCTTGAATTGAATCGAGGAAAAAACACGTGGAGGACAAGTAAGAGGTTGAAAAGCTTTGATGATAAGACTGTGTCAAGATCACATGGAACCAAAACAGTCATGAATACAGTTTGGTTGGACTAATCAGCGAAAAGGTTTTTGCCATGGCATGCATAATCTGATCATATTAGGGAAGATGAACCAAATCCCCAAAGAAGGTGCATTCCAGGGAATTTAAAATGATTAGCTGGTACTGAAATGCACCTTTCTACATCAGGATAAGGACCAAGAAAAGGTGACTCCAAATTGTCAAAAGTCATTTGTTGCGAACAAGATATTGACTACGAAACTATACAACTGAGAAAACCAAGAAGAGAGCCGTGTCCATCAATGCCGAACCTGAGAAGAGATAGAATGTTTGGCATTCTTGATGCTGGGAGGCCCTTTTTTCTGCTATCCAAACATTTTATACCCTTCGTGCCTGTTTTATTTTTCTTTGACCCCCCCCCCCCTCCCCTCTTTTGGGATCAAGTATAGAGTCAATAAAAAAAATCGAAGATCCATGCCACTAGAAAATAGGAGTTGGGGCAATTTGTTAAAAAAAAAAGAAGAGAAGAAAAAGAAAAGAGAAAAGAAAGAAAGAAAAATGAAAAGAAAAACAACAAAGGAATCTTTCGTGTTGGTTTTAACTACGTTTGACTTAATTCCTTTAAAGGATACGTAGGCAGCTCTACACTAGGGTTCTGTCTAACCAAATCAAAAATAAAAAATTCCCCAGTATCTGAAATTGGGGCAGATTTTTTTATATTTTATTTTATTATGTTTTTATGAAGAGTCGATTCCAAGAGTTATAAATATACAACCCTATCATCTTGAGTCTATTTTGAGCCTTAATGTGACCCTCTCTTTCTAACCCCCTCCAAAAGCCTTCCAAATAAAGACCTTCCAAATAGTCTTAAGAATGCCAAGGGAAACACGCAGTAAGCAGCAATTGTCACACAACGTAGAATAATGTCAAGTTGCTCGCACAAAAAGGCGAAAACAAAGAAGAGATAATGAATGGAAATGAGAGAGTCTTATTGGTGAAAACCCCATGGGCACTATAAGGCGATGGTAAGTAGAGATAAATAAATGAGAGAGGCCGGTTGGTGAAAACCTTTCAGGGCACCACTAGTCGAAGGTGAGTTGTGATTTGATGCAAATGATTGGCACAAAGAGGCCAACTTCAAAGACGAAAAGGAACAACAAGAAGAAATGGTAGATTGGTTGGATAGATTCGGCCGCTCAGTCCACAATACATGTCATGATCATTAAAGTTGGCTACCATATTCAAAGGAGCCCCTTTTTTCTTTCTCTCCCGGTAAAGTGGCATTTTCAGTTAAATACTATTCCTTCTCACTTTTACATCACGTCATTTTGTCCATTTGCATTTTTATTTTGAGTCAGTCTTTGTTAAAACAACCGAGAAATAATTTCAATATCTGTTACCAGCTTTCCAATTGTACAAAGCGAGTTCTATCCTGGCATATCGAAGAGGACATACCCATGAAGCAAATGCACAATAAGCTTGTTGAAGCTAAACGAGATCTAAGGGTCCATGCCAACGAAAGTTCCAAAAGTTTTTTGGTCTATTTGTTTAGAAGCCAATAAAGAAAGGGCCACAAAATTGGTCACTGTTTCCTAGAAGTGCAAAATAAAGGATGTGGGGCATACGCGGCATTGACAAAGTCACGAATCCAACTGTGATTTCCTCTGATAAGCCAAACAAAGTGTTTTGAAGACATCGAAAAGGTCGCTAAGCAAGACTTGCTTCATGGGCAAAGTTGATAGCACCCCAGACACAAACTAATATCGGGTGCAAAATAATCAAGTTTGATTTTTAAAGGAAAAAACTGCCAAAGTGAAGACTTGCTTTATAGACAAGGTTCAACAACACCGTAGACATCCGGTTATGAAACAGCCAGAGGCGACAGTAGAAAGCCGAAGTTTCTAGAACACGGTACAGAGCCTCCTAGCCGTTTGGTACCATTACTTGCAAATCAGTTGTCTAACAATGAGGTGGCCGCAGATTCAAACTGCTCAGGGCATTCAAGGCCACAAACCGACCACCATTGTTAAACTCACAAATCTTTCTTCGTTTGAGGCAGGAAACAAAGCAGTGTAGAATTGAAATTCTCAAAGGACGAATTGTCACCAAAGGTAAGTTCTTCAAACTCTCTGCTTTTTTTTTTCTAGATATGCCTATAATCACATAATCAACCACTGCATTTTCCAGCATAAGGTACATCAATCCTTAGTTGAGGTTCCATTTTGAAATAGGGCACACCACTGCCTAGCCGCATGTTTAGTATAGGGTACACCAATCCCTAGCTGTATTTTCCGACATAAGGTACAACAATCTTAGTGAGGTTCCATTTTAATACAAGGTATCCTATCCCCTGGTTACTTTCTCTCTTAGTGATACAAGGCGCCATCCATTGGTTACATTCTCTCAGCGATATAAGGTGCCAATCCCTAGCCATATTCTCTCTTAGTAATACAGGGTGCCAACCCCTGGTTACATTCCTTCTCACTGATACAGGGCGCCAACCCCTGGTTACATTCTTTCTCAGTGGTACAGGCGCCAACCCCTGGTTACATTCCCTCCAAGTCTTTCAACCTCACTCGTAGGAGACACACTTTCTATTTTGAGTCATTCCAATAGGAGACGCACTTCCTACTCTAAACCATCAATCCTAGGAGACGCACTTCCTAGTCCAAAACTTTCAACCTCACTCGTAGGAGACGCACTTCTTAGTTTGAGTCATTTCAATAGGAGACACACTTCCTAATCTGAACCTCCAATCCTAGGAGACGCACTTCCTAGTCTAAGTCTTTCAACCTCACTCGTAGGAGACGCACTTCCTAGTTTGAGTCATTCTAATAGGAGACACACTTCCTAATCTAAACCATCAATCCTAGGAGACGCACTTCCTAGTCAAAACCTTTCAACAGGAGATGCACTTCCCAGTTTGACCAATTCCAATAGGAGACGCATTTCCTAATATGAATCATTAATCCTAGGAGACGCACTTCCTAGTCCAAACCTTTCAACCAATCCTAGGAGATGCACTTCCTAGTTTGAGTTATTCCAATAGGAGACGCACTTCCTACTCTAAGTCTTTCAACCTCAATCGTAGGAGACGCACTTCCTAGTTTGAGTCATTCTAATAGGAGACACACTTCCTATTCTGAACCATCAATCCTAGGAGATGCACTTCCTAGTCCAAACCTTTCAACAGGAGATGCACTTCCTAGTTTGAGAAATTCCACTAGGAGACGCACTTCCTAATATGAATCATTAATCCTAGGAGACGCACTTCCTAGTCCAAACCTATCAACCAATCCTAGGAGATGCACTTCTTAGTTTGAGTTATTCCAATAGGAGACGCACTTCCTAATCTGAGCTACCAATCATACGAGACGCACTTCCTAGTTAGAGTCATTCTAATAGGAGACGCACTTCCTAATCTGAACCATCAATCCTAGGAGACGCACTTCCTAGTCCAAATCTTTCAGCAGGAGATGCATTTCCTAGTTTGAGCAATTCCAATAGGAGACGCACTTCCTAATATGAATCATTAATCCTAGGAGACACACTTCCTAGTCCAAACCTTTCAACCAATCCTAGCAGACGCACTTCCTAGTTTGAATTATTCCAAAAGGAGACACACTTCCTAATCTAAACCACCAAATCTTAGGAGACGCACTTCCTAGTACAAGTCTTGCAACCTCATTCATAGGAGACGCACTTCCTAGTTTGAATCATTCCATTAGGAGACGCACTTCCTAATCTGAACCACCAGTCCTAGGAGACACACTTCCTAGTCAAAGTCTTTTCACCTCATTCGTAGGAGACGCAATTCCTAGTTTGAGCCATTCCAATAGGAGACGCACTTCCTAATATTAACCATTAATCCTAGGAGATGCACTTCCTAGTCCAAACCTTTCAACCTCATTCGTAGGAGACGCACTCCCTAGTTTGAGACATTCCAATACAAGACACACTTCCTAGTCTGAACCATCAATCCTAGGAGATGCACTTCCTAGTACAATTCCCTCAATCACACTCATAGGAGACACACTTCCTAGTCCAAGTCCTTCAACCGCGCTCGTAGGAGACACACTTCCTAGCTTAAGTCATTCCAGTAGGAGATGCACTTCCTAATCTATACCCTTATTCCTAGGAGACGCACTTCCTACTCCAAGTCATTTAACCTCACTCGTAGGAGATGCATTTCCTAGTCCGAGTCCTTCAACCTCACTCGTCGGAGACGCACTTCTTAGATCGAGTCAACCCTGTTCATTCTAATAAGAGATGCTCTCCCTAATATGAATCATTAATCCTAGGAGACGCAATTCGTAGTTCGAGTCCTTCAATTTCGTAGTCATTCTAGTGCTACCCATGGGAGATGCACCTCCTAGTCTAAATTTATCAATTCTACTCTTAAGAGAAGCACATTAGATTCAAGGTCTTCAGTATCACTTTTTGCATCTTTCAAATAAAATAAAGCTGATCTGCAGCTTTACCCAATAACTCATAAAAATTTTTCAGTACCAAACTGGGGCAGAAAATTTTGTTCGTTCTGTTTGTCTTTGATGGCTTTGCAAGCCCCGCCGTAGAGCATAGGTTGTGATGATCAAAGCTTGAAGTTTCAGTTATCATCAGAAGGAAGAAGTCTTTCGATCACAGGATAGTTGGAGTTAACTTTGGCAATTTGTCAGTAACCCAACTTCTCAAGATTCATCTTCTCAATTTCATCAGGAAACAACTGAAATTGAGTCATAATCGTTTCTTCAAAGAGTATCAAGATCCAATCTAAGGTCAACACAAGAGACCAGGTCAAGAATTAAGATTTGACTCCAGAAGGCATATAGATAGGAATTTTGTAACTCTTAGTTTGCAGATATATATAGTTCTCTCTCTTTCCTTTTGATGTAAGCAGCAAGTAACAATTACAGCAACAACAACAATAGCAACAGTCTTAACTCCAGTGCCTGGTAGCCCCAGCTACCAAATTTCTCAAAACTACACCGACCTGATTCTTTTATAGCCAAGGATATGTAGGAAACCTCAGAAGCAAGGTTCGGTCACCTTTTTTCAAAAATTGCTTCCATTGGAGTGATATGTGAGCAAAAATTTAGCTATGGCATTCACTTTTCTTTGCACGAAAACTCTTCATGTTCTCGAGCAAAGAGGGGCAGCTGTGAACACCTAATTTTTGCACTATTTTAATACCTCCTAAAGTCACTAGTGTTTTATTATTTTAATTGTTTTTCTCAGTTTTTGTTTCGTTAATCGCATAATTCCTATAATAAAATATTAAAAAATAGTTCTTTTTTTTTCTTTCATTTGTGCATTTTTAGGAATTAACTAATTGTTCAATTGGTGAATTAATCTAGTTAATTGATCATTTCAATAAGTTATTAATTAATTTATTTGTTTTTGTAAATTTTGTTTAATAAGTAGGATTAAGGAAGAAATTGGGCCAAGTTTGAAAGAGAAAGTGGCCAAGAGTGCAAGACAAGGGGCTGGCATGGGAGGATTTTAAACGACGTAGTTTCAAGACAAAACTACGTCATTTTGGTTAAGTAAATGACAATCCATCATGGCCATCCATTCCACATTAATCTAATGGTCAAAATTTATCCCTAACTAAAATATAAAAGCCAAAAAAATTAGATTTTTGCCCTATTTCCAAACCCTAGAGACTTCTCCTTCATTCTCTCCTCTCTCTCACCCTCTCTTAAGCCGTCGCCGCTCCACCACTGCCACCACCGTGCGCCGCCGCAGGTGGTGGTCCAAACAACCCCAAATTATCATCATACACTATCCTCAACCTCCTCTTTCCATATCTTCAAACCAAATCCTTCAAAACCCCATCAAACTCCACGAATTTTAGATCTAGGAAACCCTAGCCGCCGCTTTTTTCATAAATTCGGGATGATTGAGCCCTTCTTTCCACCTAATTTTCACATAAATGGGTATAACTCAATGGGGGCTACTATTTGGGATTGGTTTCATGCCGAAAATCCGGTGACCGGAATCCGGCAACCACCACTGACTGCCTAACACCGCCGTTGCCTCCAGCACTCCTTCCCGTTCTCGTCTCCAATCGACTCAGACATGATTTTATTGTCGATTATACCAAAATCGAGATTCAGCTCATCTGATTTAGGATTTTGGTATCAATCAACAATAAAACCATGGCCCGGGTCGAATTACCACCATCGCTGCCATTGTTCACCGCTGCTTGTGTGCTCGAGTTTTCAGTAAATCTTCAACTCGTCTCCCCTTTCCCGTTTCTGATTTTTCAACGTGTCCTTTAGATTTGGTTTTAAAGTACAATCTTTGTTCATAATTTTGTTAGTAGTATTTATAGGTTAATTAAACTATGATAATATTAGTTGTGAATCGCTTGTTAGTTCATATCTTAAGAGCTCGTTGTTAGTCGTTGTATGATAATTAAGCGATGCTCATCCAAATTCTATTTTGCGAAATATTTCGTGGTTTCAGTTGTTCACTGTTAGTTTGTAGAGATCACATTGCTTTTAATTTGGTTTTTTTGAATGCTCAATTTAGTTACAATCAAAGTCTTGTGGTTACTTTGTCTATTTCATGATTGGATTGGATTTGAGTATTTGAATTGGTGTTGTTAAAATCTGAAATTTAGATATTTTTGTCATAAACTAGGGTACTAGAAGCTTGCTTTTAGTAGGGTGGCTGAAGTAACTCTTTGGCTCCTGCCATAGCATATTTCAGGCTGTCCTTTCACCTTTTGGATAGCCTTTAGCACACAAATTCAGCCTCTTTTTGGACAGATTTTTGCGGAACTAAAATCTGTCCAAAAAGTTGACTTTTCTTTGCCTATTTAAGGGCTGCCCTTTCTTCATTATAGGGGACACGCTCTAACACACTTATCATCTTTTACACTCAAAAAATCACAAAACTTGAGGAAAAAAATCTGCATTTGAACACATTGTAGTAGGCCAAAACTAAGAGCAAAAACCTTCCAAAAAATAAAAGCAGTGAATTTAGTTTCTGGGCTTTTCCTTCTTTGAAAGTTTTTCTGAAGTTTCTGGGTTTATTTCTGGTTGATACTGGGTTAAATTGCTGCTGGTCGTGTTGTTGATTGTTTCCATTTCCTGTTGAAATGCTGCCTGCCTTGGATCGAGGTCCTGCCCTTTTAGCTTATGCTTCTAGGTAACTTTTTGCTCCTTTTTTTTCCCCTTTAGTGTAAACCTCTATTTGACTGAATGAAACATGAGTATGCTAATGCGTTTTACTTTTCCATCTCGTTCTTTTAATCTCTCTTTCATTATGTGTGAATGAAATAATGTTTGTATAAAGGTTGGCCATGTGAACTAAACCAAAAAATGCTGTTAGTTTTTAGTTCATATGTATGTTTTGCTATAAGTTATGATGAAGTGAGATTAGTTTATTTTGTTTGTCTTTGTTAGAATTTGTATTGGAAGTATGTTTTCCATATTGGAAATTTTTGATGAGTTTTCTGTTGAAGATACTTTCTTTTCCAGAAATACACATATATGTATATATAAAAGAGTTTACTTCTTTCTCTTTGGTTTCATTATCTGAAATTGCCTAGGTGAGCATATAATCTGTTTTACAGTTCATCTATTTCTTGGATTCCGTTATTGACATCAAATTGTTCATTCCGTTGATATCTTCAGTTAGCATTTTAAAAAAGATGTTGATTTAAATAAGTTGTTTGAGTTAATATAACTTTGAATATTGTGATGGAACGGGTATTGGTTTAATACTCCAATTGCTGAGTAAAGAGTGATTTTTCATGGGTTAGATAAACAATGTGGGCCATGGGTAGGGCTGGATGTTTCAGCAGGTAAAACTTTTTGGCCAAAAGCTCAATTCTTTAGTCCCAATGCCAACTAAGTTAGCTGGCCCATTTCTTTCTTCTAAGAAATAAATAAATAGCTAGCCCATTTTCCAAAATAGTCATAAGCAGGCCCAAGTGATTTAAAAATCAGTTTCATCCAACAGATCCTGTCAAATTGGATGCTTCTTTTTAATTTCTTAATAACTTAAGCTTGTAAATTAATTTAAACCCTAAGCAATTAGTAGGCGCGTTTTAACTTTTTCGTTCACGGACTCACTTGTATAGTGAGTTGTTTCACATTCAATAAGTTAATTCAACAATCCCATGTCATATCCATTAGTTTTAGTCAATTTTTAATTTAGTTAATCCTTTGCAAAAAATCGCGGATTCGCTTGCGTAGCGCGGTAGTGACATTTAATAAATTTTCAAAAAAGTTAATTTTTCCTCAAAGCACAATTGTAGTAATTTTTCAAAAGTAAATAACGCACTAATAATTATTTGTCATGACTGCGGATTCGCTTGCGTAGCGCTGTTATGATTAAATAATAAATTTCGTCGATCACGCATTCGCTTGCGTAGTGTGGTCATGAATCTTATTATTCAAAATATTCTTTAGTTTTTCTAATAATCAAGAGATACAAGCGGATAGGTAAAACATGAAAATCGTATAAATCACAGTTTGTCCAAAATTAGTTCAAGCCAAGTTTTAAGTCAATAAAGCGACCGTGCTAGAACCACGGGACTCGAGGAATGCCTTATACCTTCTCCCCGGTCAACAGAATTCCTTATCCGAACTTTGTTTTCGCGGACCGATAAAAATAAAGTCAGACCTTCCTTTGACTAGGGATTCAAATAAAAAGTGACTTGAAACACCGAAAACCAATTCCAAGTGGCGACTCTGTAAATATAATAATCCCTACTCAAATTTGTCACCTCAATTGGAAAAACTCTTTAACCCCCAAATTCAAACATACATATTATTATTTTCGTGGATACAAAAAGGAGCGTGACACCTTTAATAATTAGTTATATATATTATGATATGAAGGGTTCTGAAATCTTCTTAACCTATTGTAAAAAAAAAGTTTCAGCACCTTCGGCTATATATATAAAAAATGAGTTCAGTAAACGTTCTAAAACAAGCCACATGGGTTCCTGAAAATTAAAGCAATGGCCCATAACGATATTAACTACCCATAAATACAGTAAGAAATCATTGAAGATAAAATCTTGTGACCAATCAAGATTGTGGTGAAATGATAAGTACTTTTTCATTTTTAATTAGAAATTATAAATTTGAACCCTGGATATAAAATTGTCTTTGTTACATAACGACTGAACGCACAAAAAAGGAAGGCAAGAGTTTTGTTTCTATAATTAACTAGTCAACTCTATGTTTCCAAAAACCTTACCTGACCATTATTTTTAGAGTTTAACTTATATATATAGTGTACAAGAATATCTATATTATTAGGTTATCTAAAAAGATAACTACAAGTCTTCATGCATAATAAGTCAGATTAGTAATCTTCTAAAGCTAGTTACTTATTATAAGATTAAGATAACTATCGGTGTATATAAGTTAACGCCTTATTTTGGAATTCATTACTCAAATGGTCATTCAACTATCCCAAATTATCTGCTAAAGTCACTTTTTTTTCGTTTGTAACAACAAAGTCACTTAACTCTGCCTACAGCACTCAGAAGGTCACTCAACTAGATTTTTCAAATTTTGGATTGCCAAATACCTATATTACCCTCTAAATTATAAACATATATCTTCTTTTTATTTTTTTTGTAACTTTTTAATATTATGATTTTTTCCTTTTTAATTTATATTATGGACTTACCTATAGAAGAAATAAATTTTATTTATAAAATTAAACATAAAAAGTATTTAAGCATATATAATGCTGGAATAATAAAATATTGAGCATAGTAAAAAAAAGTAATTAGAATAATTTATTTATAATAATAATTTTAATATCAATAGCAAAAACTCAAAAATTTATTTACACAATTGAGAATGAAAGAAAATAAAAGTTGTTCCATGCATGTAATATAAAAATAATTATTTAAATAAAGGTTTTTTAATAATATACATTATATATTCTTGAAAATTATGCTCAATTATATAAATTGAAAACTAATTTTTTATTTTTATTTGATAAAAAATATATATTTGTTCTATGGGTAAGTCCACAATGTAGATTAAAAAGAGAAAATAATTATAATATTTAAAAAGTTAAAAAAAAAATGATAATTTAGAGGGTAAAATAAGCATTTGACAACTAAAAGTTTGAGAAATCTAGTTGAGTGACCTTCTGAGTGTTATATGCATAGTTAAGTAACTTTATTGTTACTAACGAAAGAAAAGTGACTTTAACAAATAATTTGGGATAGTTAAGTGACCATTTAAGTAATGGACTCGTTATTTTTTTTTTTTTACCTGAACGAGGATTAGGAAGTTTGGCTTATTATGACAAAATGTATTAGATGAGCAAAGTAATAACTTCTCCTATTCCTTCTAAAACATGTCAAATGTGGTTGAAACCAATGCAATCACTTGTCCATTTCTTTTGAAAAACATGTCAAATATGCTCGATATCAATATGATCACAATCAATATTCCATTGATTTTGAAACATATCAAATCGTGGTTGACGTGAATAAATCCCTAACACGAATGGATAAAGGAAGCGCAGCCTTTAGATTAAAGATTGTGGTCAATCATGTCTAAAGTGGGAGTTGTTTCTGGAGTTCGAAACTTTTCTAATGTTTTTTTGGACAAAAAACACGTTTTTATGTGACGACCCGACCCGTCGTCTCATGAGTCTCATGAGTTACCGCTCCGTTTCCCCCATTTTATGCTTCTTCATGCTTCATTATCAATATTTGGTGTGTTACAGTTGATTTGGATTGGTTTTGGTAGGAAATGAGACACTTAGTCTCTTTTAAGAAGGATTAAGTTGGAAAAGTCAACCGGACGTTGACTTATGAGTTAGAGTGCTCGGATGTGATTTTCGGTTAGCTTCGGAGGATGATTTGTGACTTAGGAGTGTGATCGGAATTGATTTTGGAGGTCCGGTGTAGAATTAGGCTTGAATTGGCGAAGTTAGTATTTTGGCGAATTCCGGTTGATGGGTGAGATTTTGATCCGAGGGTCGGAATGGAATTCCGAGAGTTGCTGTAGCTTCGTTAGGTGAATTGGGATATGTGTGAAAAATTTGAGGTCATTCGGACGTGGTTTGGTTGGGTTTTTGATCGAATGCGAGTTTCGGAAGAATTTGAAGAACTTAGGCTTGAATTTGATGTAATTTGATGCTTTTAGTGTAAATCGTGGTGTTTTGATGATTGGAACAAGTTTGGGTGATGTTTTAAGATATGTTGGTGTTTTTGGTTGAGGTCCCGGGGGTCTCGGGGTGATCTCGGATGGCTAACGGGAAGGAATTTGAGTTGAGGAATGGCAGATTTTTAGCTGGTATCTGATATGTTCGCTTCTGCGGAATGGACCGCAGAAGCGGTTCCGCAGAAGCGTAATGGTGGTCGCAAAAGCGGTCAAGAGCTGAGTAGGGTAGTTTCGCAGAAGCGGAACCTTTTTCGCACAAGCGAGTCCGCAGAAGCGGAGGGGCGATCGCAGAAGTGATTTTGGGCTATAGATGGAATTCCGCAGAAGCGGAAAGTAACTGCATAAGCGGTATCGCTGAAGCGGGGATGGGGACCGCAGAAGCGGAAACCCCTGGAGCCAGAAGGGTTTTATATTCATTTTGTTCCGCGAAGCTTATGTTATTTCCACCATTTTCAAGCGAGCTTGTGACCTATTGGACGGAATTAAAGAGGGTTTTGACGGGAATTGATTGGAGGTGAGTCTCGTGACCTAGAATCATCATTTTATTGAAGAATCAACACCTAAATTCATGGAAATTTGATTAAAAATGGAAGAACTAGGGCATGACTTTTGAAATGGAAAAATTGGAGTTTGAGGGAGCATTGGAGCTCGGATTTCGGTAAATTTTATATGTATGGACTCGTGGCGAGGTAAGGAATCCATTGATGTTACTTTCTTATTTTTCGAGGAGTGGGCCCGAGGCTCGGGTTTTGCTAATTTCGAGATTTTTGTTATTTTTCGATTTTTTTGATTGGGTATTGTCCCATTGGCATATTGTGATGTATTCGCTCTAATGTTGGATAGATTCGACGTGCGTGGAGGCCAATTTGAGGAGAAAAGGCGTCGCGAGCTAGAGATTTCGCCGATTCGAGGTGAGTAATGATTGTAAAAGTTAGTCTGAGGGTTTGGAACCCCGGATGTGCACATCATAGTGCTGTATGGAGGTGACTTGCACGCCGGATAGCGAGCGTGGGGTAGAGCACCATTGGGGATTGTGACTTGGTCCGTCCCGATTGACGAAATTACTACTTATTTGACTGAAACTACTTGTTATCATCATAATATGGGCTGATTGCCATGTTTGGGCTTCGTGCCAACTATGTGAATCCTTCAGGGATTGATATCACTGTTTTCGCATTACTTTGCATATTACTTGATCTCGGTCAAGGGTTTTAATATTGTTTTGCAAACTCAGCCATTTTTCTAAGATTTGAAAACTGAAACAATATTTTATTGACGTTTTGAGCTGAGAACTACGATGTTGTATTGCCCAAGTGGCATATGTGCATTTGTGGACTGAGCATGGATCGGGTTGCGCGCCGCAGCAGTGTTACATGTGCATTTCTGGACTATGGATGGCTCGGGCTGCACGCCGCATCGGTGTTACATTGATTTTGAGGCCGAGGGCCTGGTTGATGCCACGAGATGACTTGATATTGCGCTTGGGCTGTAGGAGCCCCTCCGGAGTCTGTACACACCCCCAGTGAGCGTCGTCGACGTTAAATATGGATGGCTCGGGCTGCACGCCGCAGCGGTCATATGCATTGCATTGCACTCATGCATTGGTTCCTATTTGTATTACGTGTCATGACATTCAGCACTCGCATTTCATTGGCTTCTATGCTACTTCTGGCACTGCTTACCTGATACCCTGGTGTTATTTGTTGATGGAGTGCTGTGCCCGAGGGGCCGACTTATGTGCTGACTTGCACTATCTGTTTCGCATTCATTTGCTTAACTGTTGAAAAAGACGTTTTCAAAAGAGGTTTTAACTGAGCCCAGATATTTTCTAAAGGATTTCACGGTTTTACTGTTTTCTCAAAGGGTTGCACTGTTATATAGCATGATGGAGTGCCTTACGTGATTTCTTGCTGCTCAGTTATTATTTACTTTTATTGCTCACTGAGTTGGAGTACTCACTTTACTCCTTGATCCTCGCGTGCAGTTGCAGGTATTTGTTACCCGGTAGCGGGTTAGAGCTGATTGAGGATTTTGTTATCGTAGCTGAGCAAGGTGACCGCCGGCGTTCACGGCACCGGACTTCGTCTTTTGACTCTAAATTTTATTCTGTGTATTATTGGCCCCGTAGTCGTGTTCAGACTTCTCTAGATGCTCGTGACTTGTGACACCCCGGTCGGGCTGTGTTGGGTTGTAAATATCGATTATTACTGTCATTAAGTTGTATTTATCTATTCATTTATGTTTAATAATTTTGAAAGAGGCGTTGTTGTTCTGTTAGCTGGCCTTGTCTTCACGAGAGGCGCCATCACGACTAGTGCGGGTTTTGGGTCGTGACATTTTACTACTAAAAAAAAAGTTACCTAAATACCTAATTCGCAGTACTATACTGCGAATTAACTTAACGAAAATTTTGCCGTTAAAGTAATTCGCAGTAGAGTACTGCGAATTAGTAAAAAAAAAAAATTAACTAATGCGCAGTAGAGTACTGCGAATTGAGACACTCCGATTTTTGGGCCCAGCAATTCGCAGTACTATAAGCAATTCGCAATATAGTACTGCGAATTGCCCTTAATAAAATAAACCCTTCTTTTTCTTCCCCAACACAATTCGCTGGCCCCC
>NC_031998.1:5119438-5183943 GCF_001879085.1 Nicotiana attenuata
ACCCTCGTCAAATTAGAAAAAAAAAATTTTTGGCCCCACCCGTCTTCTAAAAAGCAAAGAGTGTAGGTCCCACACACAAGACAAGCTTTGGATTCCTTCTTTCGGGTGCAAAAATTCGATTTCAATCAAATTCAAAAAACTTAAATCGAGGTATTTCGATTTTGTTTATGTCGACACTCGTATAGTACATGCATATTTGTATTGTTTAATGTGTTTCCATGTTAATTTGAGTTATGTTTGTATTTAAATTTGTATCTTATTTATACCCGATTGATTTATTAGCTTTGAGACAAAAAAATATTAAAATTTGATAAATAATTTGTATTGTTAATGTTATGTTTTTATTTGTTTATATAATAAATAAATATTATTTATATAGTTTGTTGTTCATATTTGTATGTTATGTTTGTTGTTTTTATATGTAATAGTGACCTTTTAGCGTAGTAAGATAAAGATCCTTTTAGTGTAGTAAAACATAGAGCCTTGTAGCGTAGTAAAATATAGAGCCTTTTAGCTTAGTAAAATATAGAGCCTTTTAGCGTAGAGTGCAAAATATAGAGCCTTTTAGCTTAGTAAAATATAAAGCCTTAAGTATGTAGTAACTGCAAACTCTATCCAATAACACTTTACAAAATTAATTATTTAATTTATAAAATAAACTTACAAAAGTAACAAATTAATATATGTTGTCAAATAACTCAAATATCGAGCCCGGAACCCATAGATAATTACTCAATCCAATTCAATAATTAATTATTTAATTTATTAAATTAACAAAATTGTAAAAATGCTGAAATTGGCCCGCATAATAATTAAGGATAAGTTGGTGCTACCGGGGGTCAATTATCGAGCCTGGGAACCCATACATAATTATTCAGTCCAATTCAATAATTTTTAATTTTATTCTTTAATCTAACAAAATTCCATCGGTAACTGAAATTCACACGCATAATAATTAAGGATAACTTGGTGCGACCGGGCCTCAAATATCGAGCTTGGAAGGCCATACATAATTATTAAGTCTAATTCAAGAGTTTTTAATTTAATTTATTAAACAAATACATTTCTAAAATATTTTAAAATAACACACATAATAATTAAGTATAGCTTGGTGCAAACGGGCCTCAAATATCGAGCCTGGAAGCCATTCACAATTATTAAGTCCAATTCAAGAATTTTTAATTTAATTAATTAAACTAACAAATTTCTAAAAAATATTGAAAATGACACACATAATAATTAAGTATCGCTTGGTACTACCGGGCCTCAAATATCGAGCTTGGAAGGCCATACATAATTATTAAGTCCAATTCAAGAATTTTTAATTTAATTTATCAAGCAAATACATTTCTAAGAAATGTTTGAAATGACACACATAATAATTAAGTATAGCTTGGTGCTACAGGGCCTCAAATATCGAGCCTGGAAGCCATTCATAATTATTAAGTCCAATTCAAGAATTCTTAATTTAATTACTTAAACTAACAAATTTCTAAAAAATATTGAAAATGACACACATAATAATTAAGTGTAGCTTGGTGCTACCGGACCTCAAATATCGAGCCTGGAAGGGCATACATAATTATTAAGTCCAATTCAAGAATTTTTAATTTAATTTATTAAACAAACAAATTTCTAAAAAATATTGAAAACGACACACATAATAATTAAGGATAGTTTGGTACTACCGGGCCTCAAATATCGAGCCTCGAACCCATAGATAATTACTCAGTCCAATATTAAAAATAATTATTTAATTTATTAAACTAACACACACAATTAATTTTGTTTAAATTATAGTAGACGACATGGCCTTTCCTCCGCCTGCGCATCCTGGACCTGCCGAGGATCAGCTGTTAGTGTTGCAGGGCGACCATAGGTCCTCCTATGTAAGGGAGGGACAGCTATCGGAGCAGGCTCTCCGCCCCAGGAGACCTGATGATTTGTGCGAGTTCATCCTTTCCATGCCCGCGTAGTCGCGCGCTTACAGGCTACGGGCTTCTATACTATTTTTGAGCTTGGACGGATGCCGCTTGATTGGTCTCTTATCACGGTGTTGGTAGAGCGGTGGCGACTGGAGACGCACATTTTTCACTTGCCCACTGGAGAGGCCACCATCACGCTGGAGGATGTTCAGGTTTTATACGGGCTACGAGTAGATGGACGGGCCGTGGCACTGCCCCAGTACATTAGATCCATGACGCGCGCCTAGTTTTTGGATATGATGGGGCAGTTTACTGGTTATAGACCTCAGGGTGCTGAGAGCAGTCGCGTTCTTTTGTCAGCCATTAGATATCATATGGCTGTTTTGCACCCTGACATTACCGGCGAGACGGAGGATCTCCACATTGAGAGGTACACGCGGTTGGCGCTGCTCCTGCTTTTCGTGTGTGTCTTGTTCACGAAAACTTCGGGGAGTACTGTGAGTATGAGCTATCTCCATTATCTTCAGCGGCTGGATGATTTACCTCAGTACAGCTGGGGTGCTGCTATTCTCGCATACATGTATAGGAGCATGTGCCGGGCGAGCATGGGCCCAGCGGTGGACATATGTGGTTTTCTGCCCCTCCTACAGGTGACAACATTTTCGAATATTCTGTTCATTACTCTGAATTCTATATGGTTGAAATGACTCATAAATTTTACATCAACTTTTTATCTTTGGTTTGGGCCTGGCAGCGGACCATGCCGTTGCAGCCACCTCCACCACCACTTGCGCCCGGTGAGGCTTATCCGTTTCTCCCTCTAGCTTCTAGGTGGATTCTCCGGTGTGGGAACTACCGAGGGAGCGATGCTCATCATAATCTCCCCCTTGTCAGGGATGTGTTAGATATGCTGGTGGACGGACAGGTAAATATGTACCTACACTTGCGAATTAGTAATTGAGTTGTGTTGCGCATCACTTTTATGTTATTATTTGGTAGTTCATCTGGACGCCATACAACGACGAGTTGCTAGCTCAGCTGCCCGATATTTGCTCAGTCGATAGACTGCTTTGGAGAACCTCCGTCCCGATGATCTTCTTCGATATGGTTGAGTATCATGCCACAGAGCGTGTGCTTCGCCAGTTTCACCGTCCCCAGCCTATACGGGGGGAGCCTGGATGGGAGGCTACACACTATCAGCAGGATGCCCGTGCCAGGGTGGACGTTATATATATGGGATGGCTAGAGCAGTAGGTCTATACTTGGGAGGAGCGAGGTCACCGTTTTCCTCTTACACCCATATTTACCCAGGAGGCCACTATTCATCTGTGTACGTCATGGTACCGCCGTCACACCCGACTGATGATCGGGAACCCCATTCATGTGCTTGGCGATCGCTACAGACCATACGCCAGGAGGCACGAGGCACTGGTATGTTTTTGTGGCTTATTAATATTTTATAATTGTGATATAGCGTTATTTAATTAATATTTTAAATGTTTCAAAAGCTATTGGGCATCATCACCTCTACTAGATGGGACAGGAGATGCAGCAGCATGCCGACAATCCTGCACTCGTTGAGTATGGCCGGCAGGTGGAATAGGTGGCTCGTCGGACCCTGCTTCAGGCGAGAGATGCCGCGAGGTTCGACCACGAGGCACAGTATGCGGAACCAGAGGACTACCATCGGGGTAGGGATGTCCCACGAGGCAGGGGTAGGGCACGAGGGAGGGGTGCCCCACAAGGCAGGGGTACCCCACGGGATCGCAGGGGTCGTGGGGGACGGCGAGGAGGTGGTCCCCAGCAAGGGGTCTATGAGGCACTTGTTGGCCCATCTGTGGAGGGACATGATGGGGATTTTGGAGATGAGGCTCTTGGAGATGATCAACCGGGTTATGGACCTCAGGTAGATGAGCCATCCAGCAGCATGCCGTCGTACAGCCTTCAGCTATCTCTTCCAGCATCGCAGGTCACCCTGTCAGGAGCATTGTCGATCACGGGTACATTCGACGGGGATGTAGACCAGTACTTTGCATGCCCATCTATCGCAGCTGAGGACCGGCCCACCCGGGACGTGGATGGCGGGCGCAGGTTGAGTTATGCCTCATCCCCAGCGGTTGATGCGGATCTACCACAGGCGCAAGTATGTTTGTATTACTTTAAAATTTCAATTTGTTTTCTTTTCCTTAATGAGCTGACATTAATTAATTTTTAACTTTCTTATGAAGGTTTCGTCCCAGCCCATCTTCGAGGCCACTACATGCTTTGATGAGGACACCACGGATGCATATACTCAGGCGGCGGACGAGACCACGGTGAGAAAATGTTTTTTGACTCAACACGTACAATACAAATATACTTTTTCACATGCTAAGATTACTACTTGTTTTGTAGGTTGCTGACGGCCCGACGGCCTATTCTTCCGATCCTGCCAGCTGTGGTGTCGATGCTGCTGCACATCCTCACATAAAGAGGCGGCTTGATGACGATGATCCAGATAGTGTACCCGGGCGACAGGGGATGCGACTTAGGCCGGCAGCTGCACTGAAGCACACAGGCTGCGGGACTCACTGATTTACTTGTGTTTTTACTTTGTGTAAATAGTGCATCATGTAAATAATGGTAACAATTTTCTTTTAACAACAATTTTATTTTAATTGCGTTTGAATAGCAATTTTACTTAAACAGTACAACAAAATACAAACCTTGCAAACCTAACACAAAAACAAACAGTAGAACTAAAAGGAAACATAAAGAAAGCAGCTTTTTTCACATGGTTTTCATCTTTTTCAGAACGACAAGACAACTCCATAAAACGTAGTACTATATTGCGAATTAATTATTAAATTTTTCTGCAAGACAGCAGCTTTTTTACACTATGGTTTTCATCTTTTTCAGTAACGACAAGACAACTCCATCAAACGCAGTACTATACTGCGTAATTAATTATTAATTTTTTCTAGCTAAGACAACGTATACTTTTTTCACTATGGGTTTCTATCTTTTTCATACGACTAGACAACTCCATAAAACTGTAGTACTAACTGCGAATTAGTTATTAAAGTTTTTCTGCAAGAGAGCGGCTTTTTTCACATGGTTTTCATCTTTTTCAGAACGACAAGACAACTCCATAAAACGCAGTACTATACTGCGAAATTAATTATTAAATTTTCTGCAAGACAGCAGCTTTTTTCACATGGTTTTCATCTTTTTCGGAACGACAAGACAACTCCATAAAACGCAGTACTATACTGCGAATTAATTATTAATTTTTTCTGCAAGACAACAGCTTTTTTCACATGGTTTTCATCTTTTTCAGAACGACAAGACAACTCCATAAAACGCAGTACTATACTGCGAATTAATTATTAAATTTTTTTGCAAGACAACAGCTTTTTTCACATGGTTTTTCATCTTTTTCAGAATGACAAGACAATTCCATAAAACGCAGTACTTACTGCGAATTAATTATTAAATTTTTTCTGCAAGACAGCAGCTTTTTTCACATGGTTTTCATCTTTTTCAGAACGACAAGACAACTCCATAAATGCAAGTACTATACTGCGAATTAATTATTTTGTCTCGCCTAATAATAACGGGCTCATTGTAGTTATTTTGTATACTCAAAATTTACTTAAAGCAGATATTTCATCAAAAGTAAGGTTTTTTTTACTAAAAGCAAATATTTCATTATATGGCTCAACCTCTTTGTCCACCACAGTGCTACTGTGGAAAATTATGCATGATGCAAAGTTGTTGGGACGGTGGTGAAGCTGGACGCCGCTACTGGCACTGTATGAACCAGTTTTACAAGGTTCCCGGCGAACCTATTTGTGAGTTTGAGGAATGGGTTGATGAACCATGTTATCAGGAATACTACAAAGAAAAACTGCAGTTTCTTCATAATATGTGTTTACGCCAACAGAAAACACAAAGCGAAAGCGATAGAATTATTGCAGAAATGAGGGCGAACTGAAGGAGGTGGGAGAAGAAAAATGGAAAGTACAATGGAATTGTGAAGCACAAAATGAACGTAAAAAAATATAAACGGGAACTTGCGGAGGTGAAGGCGAAACTGAAAGAGGTAGAAGAAGAAAAAGAACAACTGGAAGAACGATTTAAGTGGTTGGAGCGGAGAGTAAATGGCAACCGGGACTAAACATTGGCATGTATGTGTTTAGTGTATTTTTCATATTTCATGTATTTTTATTATGTTTGCCTGCTACGTTTGTGTTTGTGCTGTAGTAATGTTTTCCTTGTTTGTTGTACTAAATTTTATTTTAATTTGAAGTGGAAGTTAAGTTTAAGTGCTTGTGTTGTTATATGAAACTATCAAACCACGCTTTACATATTACATTTTCCTGCAATTAAACAGATTTTTCTTCACTCATTCCAGATTGTCGAACATAATTTTATTTGATATATATTGCAACATACACAAGTACAAACACGTATTACAAAAAAGAATACCAAAATAAAAGACTAGGGGTATCCTTGATAGTTGGGTACATTCGATGAACTTGCACCAGGAGCCGGATTACCACCGGCACGCACACTACCTGAAGGACATTTACGACAGTCGTGTCCTGTTTGCGAGCATATGCCACATTTACGCGCATAAACGGTGTCACCAACATCCATTTGGTTTCGTATACGCGTTCTCTTTTGCACTTGCAGCTTGCGCAAATAGTCCTTGTTACATACCATCTTAAAAGGTTCCGATGGCCAATAATACTCAGCACCTAATGGCTGCAACTTCCCGCTATACGTGTCTACGTATGCAGCAACACTGTATTGCCTATCAACATAGTTTGTTGCCCCATATCCAACTTGTTGAAAGCACTTCAACGCATGTGCGCACGACATGTGGTAGATGGTCCATTTCCCACATGAACATAACCTTCTATTTTAATTCACCGTCTGTAGATTATTCCCACGGTGTCCGCGGATAGCGGTCTTAACTTCAAAAATACCCTGTTCATGATCGTACTGAAGAAATGAATGCCATTGTGCTCGCCTCCTGGACCTTTCAAATCTTCTCATGGGTATTGGCATAAATTGAACACCCCTGTCCATCAATGCCGATGCAGCTGCATGCCTTTCAACAAACCTCTCCGGACCATGGCAGTGACAGGCAATCCACGAGCAGACTTCAACAAGCCATTGAATGACTCCGACACGTTTGTAGTGAGGGCTCCCTATCGTCTGCCGCCATCAGCATGCAATGTCCACATGTGAAGCTCATGTCGCATCAACCAAGTATAGGCTCGTGGATCTATCTGCCGGATCCTTCCATGCGCCTCGTGAATTTGCACTGCTGGTGCTCAATTGCAGCGATCCACATTAAGTCATGCAAGGCCTTGTCAGGAAATTTCTTCTGGAAATTGGCCTTCAGGTGCCTCACACAGTAATGGTGGTATGCATATGGTTCCTGCCATTTAGGCAAGTGACGTACAGAACTTAAAATACCACCATGCTGATCAGATATTAGACAAATACCTGAACGCTGTTTGACA
This sequence comes from Nicotiana attenuata, assembly GCF_001879085.1. Lineage (NCBI taxonomy): Eukaryota > Viridiplantae > Streptophyta > Magnoliopsida > Solanales > Solanaceae > Nicotiana > Nicotiana attenuata. The sequence continues at coordinate 5,126,880 of NC_031998.1, forward strand.
ACGTGCTGCTTCAAGTGGTTCAAAAAAAGCGTCCACGCCTCTTCGCTTTCATTGGCACATATGGCAAAAGCTAGTGGAAATATTTGTTTGTTGGCATCAACTGCAACTGCAATCAAAAGCTTAATATCATACTTTCCATAGACATGAGTACCGTCTATGGAAATTACAGGACGACAATGCACAAAACCATCAATTGCTGCTTTAAATGACCAGAACACATAGTTGAAAATATATTCGGGTCTGTCCGGACTCCGCTCACGCCTCCATTCAACAACAGTGCCGGGGTTAAAATGTTGCAGTGCGGCCATGTACCTGGGCAGATTTGAAAAAGACTTATCCCAGTCGCCATAAATAAGTTCAAAGGCACGTTTGCGACTGAGATATGCCTTTCTTTTGGTTATAGTACAACCATACTCCTGGTGGACGGCTGTAATATACTCTTTAATCTTGAACCTAATGGACACTTCCAAATATGGAATCAAGACAAGAAAAATCAAGTCCACATCCAAGTTGAAGTGATTCTCATTGAATGTGTCCATTTCACATCTGTGCTCGCTAATAAATTTACCCACTTTCCACAAACCTGATTTCTTGTTGCTAGCACGCAACATCCAGTGACAACCCATAAACCACCTACGGCATACAGCCTTGTATGCATCCATAGTTGACTCACTTACCATCATCTCACGACACTCTCTTATACTGTAGATTTTTACAGCCCTAATTAGGCGAGCTTTATCGGGGAAATACATGCCCTTTGTCAGAACAGCTGGTCTAGACTCATCCCACATCGCCTCGTCATCATCCCTTGTAAGGGCATCCACGTTCGGCATACTTGGCAAATTATCAAGGTAGGGAATATTCCGCTCATAAAATGGCACGTGGGACTCATACACTCTTTGTCTAGCGGGAGGTGGAGGAACATGCTCCCTCGTCAGCTCAGGTTCAACATTCACTTCCTCCTCATCATCACCCTCATCATGGAAGGGTGTGTCATCCCCAGACTCATCCTCATTGTTGTCATAATCACTATCATCTTCCTGACTCTGCGCATCAGCCAAATCACGAGTCAATACGTCGTCTATGGGCAACAGTGTGAGGTCAGGAACATCAAGAAGCTCATTTTCACTGCACAAAAAGAACAAAATGGTAAGTTACCCAACTACATAAATACATTTGATATATCTATATCAATTTACTTACAAGTCGCACTGTCTTGACGTTTCATGATGGATATTTTCTTGTTGGTGATGACTCTCGGATGGACCACCGTGCTCCAATACTCTAGAACTACGCATATTTCAACTAGGGACGGGGTCATAACTTGTAAAATTCATATCCAGACGGTACCCCCTATGAAAAATATAAGTGTTAATACAAATCCAATTAAAACATAAAATAAACATCGCTAAAGCGTAGTAAAATTGAAGTTTACCAGTCGTCTTGTGGATTATATAAAGTCGAAAAATTATTTTGTGGCTGCTCATTCGCCGGTGGTGACAAGTTTAAATCAAGGCAAGCTCTTTCATCAGCAATCTGTCCGGCAAAAACTGCTCTAGAGTAACCACCCGATGACTGGGGGTTATCCCTACTGTGCACGCCCTCATTATTGGGAACGTCTTCCACCTTGACGTACATTTCCAATAATTTTATTATAATAAATTCCCTGTATTCATCCGGAATCCGCAAAAAATCTCTAAGAGTTTTATCATCCTCGATGTTAAACTCAGAATAATAAGCAAAGCCCTGCGGAGTCACTGAATACGGAAACCTACCGGTTACTTTAAGGTTAACCGAACGCTTCCTCACACTCATTTTTTTACATAACAACGAAACCAATTTATCATACTCCATAGTAAGCGGCAATTTAACATGACACTGTGGAGGTGAGCTATACCTCACAGAGTTATTCTCCAGCACAACCTCACCCCCCCCCCCCAATATAATGAAACCCTTATTTCTGGCTCTTTAGACATTGTACAAAAATAATTGATAAGAAGAAGAGAGAAGTACGAACGGAAGTTAAAAGTTTGTATTGAATGAATTTTCATAAAACTGAGCCTTTAAATAAGGCAAGTCCGAGCCTGGGGTACAGAATTTTTTTAAGGAACTCGCAGTACAATAATACGTTTTATGTGTTCGAATTATTGTTATGTCAGTTAATTCTTGGTGGGGCCAACTCAGTAATTCGCAGTACAATATTGCGAATTAGCAAAAAAAATATTTTTTTAATAATAAGCAGTACAATACTGCGAATTAGCTAAAAAAATATTTTTTCAGTAATATGCAGTACAATACTGCAAATCACTATTTTTTTACCTGATTCGCATTACTTTACTGCGAATTACTTTAATGGCTAAAATTCCGTTAAAGTGATTCGCAGTATAGTACTGCGAATTATGTATTTAAGTAACTTTGTTTTAGTAGTAAAAACGTATTTTTTGTCCAAAAAAATATTAGAAAAGTTTCGGACTGGTTGTTTCTGTTAGTAATCCGTATTTGAAAATATATTTAAAAATAAAAATGCTATAAAAGTATAAATGCAGAAGAACAGAATTATTTCGAGCCTACTGAATTCACAGTGTTTTCTTAGGGAACTTAATCCCTCCTAGTACCCGAGGTTTAGGATTATTTCCTCCCAGGATAGAATGGATTACCCTCACCGGTGCAGCGGTACTTCAAACACTAGTGGCAACGAACGCAAAGAATAGTAGTAAATCATACTTACTACTTTCTTTTCTTTTAAAACAATGCAGAAAGAAGAATGAGAAATCAGAATTTTCGTAAAGAAAATCTGAGGGAGAGTTCATGTATTTATAGCAAAAAGACGTTTGGGTTATACTGAAAAGTTACAACGCTTCATGTAAGGTTGCAACTCAAAATAGTTGTTTTATAAAACGACCATTTATGCAAACTGCCAAATTCAATTATAACGGAAAAATTAAAACGAAGGAAGATTGAAACAGTCTAATTTGGATTAATTCATATTGTGTTAATATTAACAAATAAATTTGGTCCAAAAAATTAATCAATCAATCATTTGACCAAATTCGAATCCGAAGCCGAAGCCGAAGCTGAACCGAGCGAGCGACGACGACGACGGCGCGAGGCTTGCCTTCTTCTCAACTCTTTAAGAGCTAGAAGAAGCGCAATTGTATATATACCCATCAAAAGTGTTTTCCTCCTCCAATATGGGATAATGTCTTTATCAAGGAGGGAAAATCAAAATTTTATTTTTTCCTCCATTTTTTATTCACCCTCTTTTAAGCTCTAAGAAGCTTAAACCCAACAATCCCCCACATGAATGAGGAATGGCTATATCATGGAAATATGCATAAAAAACTGTGTGATTTACAAGCAAGGATTAATAGCATCTGGATAAGTAGGTTTCCCTTTGAACTTTCCGTAGTGAACTTATGTCGGTTGTACTCGATCAATCGGTAGATTTGTAATCTTTGAACCATCAAAATTTAGTCATACCTAGACAACCATAAGTTAAACAATCAACCCTTAACCGTCTTTGGTTCTCATTGTTGTGTTCGTTTCAGCCATGAACACCGCCTGGTTTCATAAGTGTGTAGAAAACTAACCTTGCAAAATTCTCTTTGAAGCGGCTAACACTTCACACTTACATAGGTGATTCCTAAACATGTCATCCCGTAGATACACTCTTTGATATACGCCGTATTAAATTTAGAAACCATTAAAAAATCTTATTGTTTTATCCTTGGTACTGAACATTGTCTCATCACGAGAATAGATCAAAAATGTAGTTGACAATGTTGAACCGTCATTAATGACTTTGTTTGATCTCCTTGAACCTAGATCTTGGGATCTCCAGTCTTCTAGGTAGAGTTACCACCACAAATGACTTGTCCTCGGCCATAGTCCCATTCCCATCAATGATCTTTCAACTACTTCTCTAGTTAGGCCTTTTGTAAGTGGATCCGACATATTGTCGCTTGACTTTAAATAGTCAATTGTGATGATCCCCCTAGAGACTAATTGCCTAATGGTTTTATGTTATCGTCGTATATGACGAGATTTACCGTTATACATAACGATCCTAGCCCTTCCAATTACCGCTTGACTGTCTCAATGTATGCATATTGGTGCCAACGGTTTGGGCTAAAATAGAATGTCTTCCAAGAAATTCCGGAGCCATTCAACTTCTTCACCGGCTTTATCTAAGGCTACAAATTCAGCCTCCATTGTAGAGCGGGCAATACACGTTTGTTTGGGCGACTTCCAAGATATCGCTCCTCCACCAATAGTGAATACATATCCACTTGTGGACTTATAATCAGTTGGACCGGTGATCCAATTTATATCACAGTATCCCTCAATCACCGCAGGATAATTACTATAGTGCAAACCAAAGTCTTGGGTATGTTCCATTGAGATTGACCTGGATTACTCATGTATCGACTCAATTTACTTATAGCACAAGCTATATCTGGTCGAGTACAATTCATGATATACATTAAACATCCTAGAACACGAGCATAATCCAATTGTGATATTCTTTGGCCTTTGTTCTTTGCAAGTGCAAGATTCACATCAATTGGAGTCTTTGCAACTTTAAAATCTAAGTACTTGAATTTTCAAGTACTGTTTTAATGTAATGAGATTGTGACAATGCCAGACCTTGAAGAGTCTTATGGATCTTAATACTCAGAATTAAATCGGCAACTGCCAAGTCTTTCATATCAAACTTGCTAGTTAGCATACGCTAAGCCGCATTTATGTTGGCATTGTCATTACTCATTATTAGCATATATCCACATATAAGCAAACAATAACTATGTGATTTGTAATATTTTAATATACACACATTTATCACATTCACTTATCTTAAAACCATTTGACAATATTGTTTGGTCATATTTTGCATGCTATTGTTTGGGTGCTTGTTTTAGTTCGTAAAGCAACTTAACAAGTCTACATACCTTCTTTTCTTTACCCGAAACCACAAATCTTCAATTTGTTCCATATAAATTTCTTCCTCTAAATCTCCATTTAAAAAGGCCGTTTTAACGTCCATTTGATGAATTTCAAGACCATATACCGCAGCTAATGCTACTAACGTTCGTATAGACGTAATTCTTGTAACTGGAGAGTATGTATCAAAATAGTCAAGACCTTCTCATTTTCTATACCCTTTGACCACAAGTCTTGCCTTATATTTGTCAATAATATCATCATCTTTCATTTTCCTCTTAAAAATCCATTTAGAACCCAATGGTTTATTGCCTGGAGGAAGATCAACCAATTCTCATGTATGGTTGTTCAGTATGGATTCTATTTCACTATTGACTGTCACTTTCTAAAATAATGATTGCGAAGAAGACATAGCTTCTTTAAATGTTCGAGGCTCATTTTCCAATAAGAATGTCACAAAATCTAGTCCAAATAAAGTAGATGTTCTTTGACGTTTACTACGTCTTGGATCCTCTTGATTATACGTACTTTCTTTTGTTTTTTCCTAAGGTCATTTAGATCCTTCACCAATCGACTCATATTCCTTTTTATACGGAAATCGATATGCTTTACTATTGGTCGCATATCCTATGAAAACACAATCAACGATTTTCGGTCCTATCCCCCTTTTTGGGTTTACTTTTGCCAAACACCCCCACACTTTAAAATAATTCAAGTTGGGCTTCTTTCCTTTCCATTTTTCATACGGAATGGATTGCCGTGATGACCCGATAGGTCATCTAGAGCTTTAAACCCTATTTCTATGTTTCGAAACCTCAAATATCTCATTTTAGCCTTCCTCAATTTGCGTGCAAGTCCGGATATTTTTCCGAAAGGTTTTTATGTTAAAACTTGATAAAATATGAAATTATGCTTTAAAAATCTATTTGAGTTCGGTCAACGTTTTGGGAAAACAAACCCGGATCCATATTTTGACGGTCCAATTGGGTCCATATCGTAATTTGGGACTTGGGCGTGTGCCCGGAATCGAATTCGGAGGTACCTAGCTCGAGTTATCACTATTTGTCGAAATTTTGAAGTTTAAAGGTTTAATGAATTCAAAGATTTGACCAATGTTGACTTTGTTGATACCGGGACCGTATCTTAGTTTTGGAACTCGGTATAGGTCCATTACTATATTTATGAGTTGTCTTCCAAATTTGGTGAGAAACAGAGTTGGTTTGACGTGATTCAGACGTCTGGTTGTAGAAATAGCAATTCTAAAGTTTCTTTAAAAATTTCGTTTGTTCTAGGTGTTATTTTTCCTATTTGATCATGCGAGCAAGTTCGTATGATGTTTTTGGACTTGTGTGCATGTTTGGTTTGGAGCCCGGAAAGCTCGGGTGAGTTTCGGATAGGCTACGGAGTGGATTTGGAGTTAGAAAAATTGTTGGTGCAAGTCTATCCTGGTGTAGGTTCTGACCTCGCAATTGCGAGCTCAGTGTTCGTAATTGCGAAGGGCCCAATATTCTGTCTTGGTCGCAATTGCGAAGTCTTCGCATTTGTGAAGAAGGGTGGGTCAGCTAAGGCTCGCATTTGCAATCAAAAAGGTCGCAATTGCGGAGGACCATAGTTCGCATTTGCGAACAAATCATCGCAAATGCGATGATAGCAGAGGTGTGAAGGCTTCACTGTTGTGATGGCTTTTTCGCATTTGCGGGGTTCGCATTGCGACATCTGCGCCTGGTCAAAAGCTAAGTTAGACGGGATTTCTCTCATTCATTCAAATATTCAAACTTAGAAACCCTAGAGGCGATTTTCCAAGAGCCCTTCTTCCCCAATTCATTGGTAAGTGATTCTAACCTACTTTCTTTCAATTTTCCATTGCATTTCATAAGATTTCAAGCTAAAATCTAGGATTTTCATGGTGAAAATTGGGTGTTTGGGTAGAATTAGAGATTTTTGTAAAATTGGAATTTAGACCGCAAATTGAGGTCGGATTCGAAACAAATTACATAACCGGGCTCGGGGGTGAATGGGTAATCGGGTTTTGGTCCGAACTTCGGGTTTGGACCAAGCAAGCCCGGTAGTTGACTTTTGTTGATTTTTTCAATAATGACCTAAATTGAACCTTTTTCATTGTGGGTAGTTCCTAAGGCTTATTTTGAATCGTTTGGTTGAGAATTTTCTAGATTTGGTTGGTTCGGAGGCTTGTTTGAAAGGCAAAGTCGTGATTGAGCTTTGAGTTGGTTTTTGGAGCGAGGTAAGTGTCGTGGTTAACCTTGACTTGAGGGATTAGGACTTGTTTGCCTATTTGTTGCTTGTTTAAATGTTGGATACAACGTATATGTGAGATGGCGAGTACTTATGCGTTGTTGTTGGGTCAAAGTATGCGGGTGGGACTTGTTTCTTGTAATTTATTTCTTTCTTTGATCATGATATCCATGCTTAGACTAGTAAATTATTAAATTTATCGTTCTTTCCGCATTTATGGGCTATCTGTGATAATTGAGTATTGTTTCTGAAGTTGAGGTTGGAATTGTGGAACCATTATTGACGTAAGGTTTATTCTTGTTGTTCTAATATGTTCATTGTTACATGGTAAGGGAGCGTGTTAAAGCATGCAGGGTGATGCCGTGCGGAAATTACACGAAGGGTGATGCCGTGCCGTATTCATTGTTTCAATGAAATTAAGAGTACAAACATCAGGGGTGATGCCATGCTGTATTTATCATGTTATGGAGAGATTGAGGGTAAAAGCAAGACGGGTGATGTCGTGCCATTATTACTGTTTCATGGCGAGGCTGAGAGTGTTAAAGCACGAAGGGTGATGCCGTGCAGTTTTATTCATTATGTTTATTCGTTTTGTTGGTTGAAGGTTTATTGACTGTTCTAGTTATCACTCCCTGCTGTAGTTACCGTATCTTATATCCCTTTCGCATGTCCCCTCCCAATAGTACATGTTAGTTCTTTATTTGTTGTTATGTTGTACATATATTTTCGTCTGTACAAGTTTAATTATGTAGGTGAATTGTCATAGCCTCGTCACTACCTCGTCGAGGTTAGGCTCGACACTTACGGAGTACATTGGGTTGGTTGTACTCATACTACACTCTGCACTTCTTGGGCAGATTTTGGTACTGGTCCGGATTAGCATTTGGAGACTCGAGGTAGATCTGTTGGCGTCCGCAGACCTTGAAGTCCCCTTCCTCTTTCCTTATTTTACTATTCATCTCATTCGAGACAGTTGTATTTATTTTAGACTCTATATGTAGAACATCTAGGAGCTCGTGTACTTGTGACTCCAGATCCGGGTTGTACTAGTTATTGGATTATTACGCTATTTCGTATTTTATTTTGGACTTCATTTCTATTTAATTGGTTAAATTTTTCGAAGTGGTTAAAATTTGTAAAGAATTACTCTAACGGTGGCTTGCCTAGTAAGTGAAATGTTAGGCGCCATAATGATCGCGAAGGTGGGAATTCCGAGTCGTGACAAGTTGGTATCAGAGCACTAGGTTGCCAAGGTCTCACATGTCACGAGCAGGCTTAGTAGAGTTTGGGGGATCGGTACGGAGACGTCTCTATCGTGCGATTTTATTTTCTCATTGATGGTTGAACTTTTCTACTCTTGTTCTCTCGCAAATGGCGAGAACACGTGCTGCATCTTCAGCTTGACAGCAGCCGGAGCCCCCAGTGGCAGCTCCTACTAAGGGCAGAGGACGAGGACGAGGTCGCGCCAGAGGCAGAGGCAGAGGCAGAGCTCAGCTTAGAGCTCGAGCAGTAGCACCAGCAGTGGAGCCTCATATGGATTTTAATGAGGAGGTTCCAGCTCAAACTGTACCTGTTGGACCAACTCAGGTCCCCAAGGGGTTCATCGCCACCCCAGTACTTCAGGACGCTCTAGTCCGTTTGGTGGGCTTTATGGAGAGTGTGGCCCAGACCGGTACATTTCTTGTGGCACCAGCCGCCTCTCAGGATGGGGGAGGAGCATAGACTCCTACTACTCACACTCCATAGTAGATGGCTCCGCAGTATCAGACACCAGCTACCCCGCCAGTTGTGGTAGTTCAGCTGGTTGTTGAGGCACAGGCCAATGATAGGCCCGCTATGTCTTCTGAGGGCTTATTGACATTATACAAGTTCACGAATCTCTTCCCAATTCACTTTAGTGGTGCACCTTCTGACGACCCACATGATTATCTCGACTTTTGCCATGAGGTGATACGGAACATGGGTATAGTTGAGACCAATGGGGTCGATTTTGCTGTGTTACAGATGACAGGTTCTGCCACGAGGCGGTGGAAGGATTTTTTGTGGACCAGACCAGCTGGGTCGCCTGCTCTTACTTCAGACCAATTCTCCCAGCTATTTCTAGAGAAGTTCCTCCCTATCACACTGAGAGAGGATTACCGCAGACAGTTTGAGCGTCTCCAGCGGGGTAGTATGACTGTTACTCAGTACGAGACCCATTTTGTGGATCTAGCCCGTCATTTTATTCTTTTGCTTCCTACCGAGAGAGAGAGTGAGGAGGTTTATTAATGGACTCACTCACCCTATCAGGATACAAATAACCAAGGACACCAGGGGTGAGATTTTCTTTTAGACGGCTGCTAATATCGCCAGGCGGATTGAGATGGTTCTTGGACAGAAGAGAGGGTAGAGGTCTAATAACAGACCTCGTCATTTTAGTGGGTACAGTGGTGCCTCGTCTGGAGGCAGGGGTACTTCTGGTAGAGTCCATCATCCCCGGCCGTTTCATTTAGCGCTCCAAGCATCCCATAGTGCTTCAGGTGGTCGTGGCCCTCATATGTCTCATTCTCACAAGCTAGCCTAAAGTGCACCACCAGCTCCTATTATTACACCTCCACTCTAGAGTTTTCGTCCAATCTCTGAAATGGAGCTTAGTCTCAGGGTGGTTACTCCGGTCGACAGGGTCAGTTTCAAGGTCAGCAATCACAGTAGCTGAGGTCCTGTTATACTTGTGGTGATCTGAGGCACATTGCTAGATTTTGCCCTCTGGCACCGGGCAGCTCATTGCATCAGGGTTCTTGTGCCATGGTCCCGGCACTGGTCGCTTCACCGCCCGCTCAGCCAGCTAAAGTTAGGGGTCAGGCAGCTAGAGGTGGACGTCAGGCCACTAGAGGTGGAGTTCAGGCAATTAGAGGTGGAGGCCAGCCAACTAGCGCCCGTCTTAGAGATGTAGTTCAGAGTGGTGGGGCCTGGCCCCGATGTTATGCTTTCCCAGCTAGGGCTGAGTCTGAGTCTTCTAACGCTGTTATCACATGTATTATTCCAGTTTTCGATAGAGATGCTTCAATTCTATTTTATCCGAGCTCTACTTATTCCTACGTGTCATCCTATTTTGCTTCATATCTGGTTGTGCCTCGTGATTCTTTGAGTGCTCATATGTATGTGTCCACACCCGTGGGAGATTGTATTGTTGTAGATCGTGTCTATCGTTACACATAGGGATACATGCTCAATCAGTCAATTAAGAACTTAACGGGGAATATTTATCCAAATAAAACCAATTCTCCTTTAACAAATTTTAAGAAATAAAGTTTAATCCTTTTAGAAATTCACTTACTAATTCAATGTGATTTAAGCGATTCAAGCTATCAATGGGTTCATAAACAATCCAAGTATAACATGCTTTTGGGTCCTAACTACCCGGGTAATAGCATAATAGTAGCTACGCACGGACTCTCGTCACCTCGTGCGTACGTAGCCCCCGCAAATAGGAGCACATAATCAATTATTTCACCTATGGGGACAATTCCCTCTTACAAGGTTAGAAAGGAGACTCACCTCGCTCCGAAGACTCATAACCGGCATTCTACATTCTTGCGAAGGCTCGAACCAACGCACAATGCACCAAAACTAGCCAATTAACGACAAGCTAATGAGAATATGCTCAAATACTTGTTAACAATTCAGATTATACAAATTTCCAACTCCGCTTAGTAAAATGACCAAAATGCCCTCGGGCCCACGTGCCCGGAATCCAAAAATTTTCGAAGATAAAGTTTACCCATGGCTTCACTAGCTCAAATATAATATTTACTCCTAATTCCATGCTCAAATTCGTGGATAAATTCCAAGATTATCATTTTCTAGGTTTTCTACCAAACCTCAATTTTTATACAAATTTTCATGCCCAAATCCTTACAAACTTGATGTATTCAACTCAAAAATAGGTGGGAATAACTTACCTTAGCATAGCAGACGAAAATCCCACGTTGAAGCTCTCCAAAAATCGCCCCAAGCCATGAAAAGTGAGAGGAATGAACTCCAAATCACGATTTTAACACAAGTTTAGAGTTCGTTTCCTTCTGTATCACGTTCTAATTGGTAGCCTATTGCCACATGGTAGCATCATATGGGACTTTTGATTGTGTCCGCGGTGGCTTATTGCCGAGTAGTTCGTACTGGGTGAGACGAGATTGTTGGATTTAGGATCAGTGCAACCCGATTATGTGAAATATATTAAGGAGCAAAGATCATTATTTGGTATGGAATGAGGTAATGTTTCTTGTCAGAAGTATAGACTCAATGATTGGTTGACTCGGCAGTTGATTATGATTTTTCTGCACATCTCTTCCGTTGTGGCGGCATTGTAAGAGTTAGAGTAAGACCTGTGTATGTCATGGGGTGCACTGGGAGCATCATATTCGTGGAATTTTGACTAAGTTGATCAGAAAATGTTATTGTGGTCCGGTGAGTAAAGTGATGCTAGGTGTGAATTCAGTAGAGTTAGGTAGCCACGTTTGGGTACAACGTGTAGTGATTGATATGGTAATCTTATGTTGGAAACAGGTCGGGCATAGAATTTCGGATGTTGGAATTGGGCTCTAAGGCTTATTTGCTCGAATAAAAAGGAAATATCTTCAGAATTGATCGAGCTGATGTACCCATTGTGGTAGCACGGGAAGGTGCATGAGGAGTTAAGCAGTGATTTCAGACTACTCCAGCGTAGTTCTCAACACGTTCGAGGACGAACGTTTGTTTAAGTGGGAGAGAATGTAACGACCCGACCGGTCGTTTTGAGTCCTAGCACTCTGTTCAGCAGTCGGAGGCCATGAACAGCTTCATTTCCGATATTATGACTTGTACGCATGGTCGGAATTGAATTCCGGGAAGTTCGGAGTTGATTTGGGAAGAGAATTCTCATTTCGGAAGCTTAAAGTTGTAAGAATGAACTAGGATTGGAATTTTGAGTAAACGACCTCGGAATCGGGATCTGAAGGTTCCAGCAGGTTCGTATGATGATTTCGGACTTGGGCGTATGCCCGGATTGGGTTTTGGATAACCCAGGAGCATTTTGGCGCCTATTGTGGAAGTTAGCATTTTTGGAAGAAATTTCTTAAGTTTGGCTTGAAGTGCATTTCAGTGTTATCGATGTCCGTTTGGGATTCCGAGTCTGGGAATAGCTCCGGATGGTGATTCTGGAGTAAGGAGCGCGATCGGAAGTGAATTCGGAGGTCCGTAGGTCATTTTGGAGCCATTTGGCTAAAGATAGAAATTTGAAGGTTTTTGAGAAGTTTGACCGAGAGTTTGACTTTTTGATATCGGGGTCGGATTCCGATTCCGAAAGTTGGAGTAGATCCGTAATGTCGAACATGACTTGTGTGCAAAATTTGTGGTCAATCGGAGGTGATTTGATAGGTTTGAACATCGGAAATAGAAGTTGGAAAGTTCAAAGTTCATAAAGATTGAATTGGCGTGTATCCGTGATTTTCATGTTGTTTGATGTGATTTGAGGCCTCGAGCAAGTTCGTAATGTGTTTTGGGACTGGATGGTGTGATTGGTTAGGGTCCCGGGGGCCTCGGGTGGATTCCGGGTGGTTAACGGATCGAAAAGGGATTTTTGGAAAAACTGAGGTTTTGCTGGTTGCTGGTATTTCCGCTTCTGCGGAAATGGGAGCGCAGAAGCGGCCCCGCAGAAGCAAGGAAGAAGCCGCAGAAGCGGATTTGGACCTGAGGAAAGGGGACCGCAGATGCGGGACCGCACCTGCGGAAGTCGAGCCGCAGAAGCACGCTAAGTGCATGATACCATCCCTGAGGGGACATATAGCGCTATAAGCTACGAAACTCAAGCACAACTGAGGTGCGATATACAATCTGAATCTCAAGAGCCATTTTGCTCATAATACGTTGTTTCCACGCGGATCCTCAACACATAAATAATTTCTCAAGCCGTCTCACAACTCCTACGGCGCAACGTATCACTACATGAAATATCTGACCACGAAATAACACCCTGACTACTCCATAAGGAGCGCATTACTGAAATGAACACAACTGGCCTGACATAAAGCCCATATTCACATTTAAATCCATCCACCGACCTCAAGTCAATCCTGATCATATCAAACTAAGCCAATTGCCTTTCAAAGGTCCATACTAATTTCCCTCTTCTCATAACACACAAGAACAACCGCCATAACCGGAGTACTCATCCACAGTCCACAACCCAGTAACTGAGTGACCTCCAGGCATATATTCTCAAATCGACGATATCATCACAACCTTCATACTTGGTTTAAGTCTTTAATCAACCCAGTGACTACCTGCCACACTGATACAATCTTCTAGTGGGGCACACTCCCACAACCCACCGTAATAAATAACTGGGTCGTACCTCCAAACCACCGGCCGCACTAACGCTGAAAAGCGATCAGGAATAATTAACCAGGATGCAAAGCCCTTTTTACAAGTCACCGATCTCAGGTGACGCTGATGACAAAACCAACTTACCTCAAACACCGAAGCTCCTTCCCTGCCCATTCGAGCTCGTGATATCCTTACCAGCACCAAGCCGCACCTTTGATCCTCACTTCGAATTTCTATGCTACTCACTGCACCCAATGTGCCAACATACGATAGAACACGATTTTAACATTAACATTTTAACACTTCATCGTATAAGAACCATTTACTTAACTCACTTCCGGAGTACCATAGCAGCACACAGGCGAATTTTTCATGACCGTAGAATATGCAAATCTCTAAGTAGTGGTCCAAGCCACCATAACCCTTCCGGAATCCGCTTCCACTTAACAAGCCATAACAGAAGGATGCTTCTGAATAACATCAATTATGGCGGCCGACAAGCTTCACACGTACCGCCACAAATCATACACATAACTTGATCGCGCAGAATGATCTGATCACTGGCCCCAATATGCCAATTCAACTATGGCTAATCAACTACCTTCTTCCAATTTATCCTTGATTGCCTTAAAATTATTACTGATTTCTTCCAACACATAACATACTCCCTCTGCACTCATCCTGAGCGACCTCGAATCACGAGACCGTGCTGTCACAAATCCCACGAACTATTTCATATCTCTCAATGCCATACCGCAAGACAAAACATCATAGAACATCCTGGGCACCTTCCCATAAGCTGCTACAAGCTTGATTCTTAAATGTACTCATAGGCTTGAAATAATTGGGCACCACACTCTATCCCTTTGAACCTACTAGAGACCGTTGCTGAGAGCCACCCGCTCTGACTTGGTCCCGTATATAATCAACTCCATGAACCTTCTAGCACATTAATACCCTCTCAACGAAGCACCTGGCAGAATTACTCCCCTTTAAACCCTCTTGTATACAAGGCATAAATCCTGAATTCTTTCCCAAGTTCGAACACGAGCCCATAAGGCCAACTATAGCACATCTTTAAAAATTCCTCTGCTCCAATTACTACTTATGGTATTTTTCCGTAGCTGGGATAACTCCCCTGTATGCAAATAACCAGAAACCTCACGAGTAGTTAACCATGCAACCCATTCATAGGCGGTGGGACTCCCCCACTTAGCGTGAAGCCACTATTACAAAACTCTGGAGTTCACCAGGATTCTTAATCTCTTATTAATACAACCTTGCGCAATCAATCGCCAGCATTCTCGATATCTTACTGTAGAAACCCAATTTGATACTCTAAATCATTAACAACATTCACTCAACAGTTCCCCTCGCTGCATAACCTGTAGAACTCTTCGCAGAAGCCTCGCCAACCACGCGACCGCCAAACTGCTCATAGGGAATAACTCTCCTGAGTCCAAGCTCACTCCTTAGCTGTACCAGTTCACTTACCCCTCGTGGACATTTATTATATGTGCGACAACATCCTTCCACTTCAAAGTCATGCTACATCCCCCCCTTATTTAAGCGGCTCCTTTCCGTTATATTAAATCCCCTGCCGCACAAGAATCCCTACTTCAAATTAGATTCGAAGACGCCAATAACCCAGCACCAATATTTTCAAGTCGTTCCAGACTCCTTTGAGGTGCATAGTTTTCTCATTACCAAGCCCCTACGCAGCTCCGCTGCTCTCCCACTTTGGGCAAACTCACTTCTTTAATCAATTGCTCGGCCCGTGCTCCCCAATCCTGACCCTGTTAGAAGTTTAAAACTCCGCCTGACACTTCCCATATGTCCTTCTCATCTCTTGCTGCTCAGTTGTTGCCTTAATAAAATTCTTCTTCATAGAACTTGAATCCACAGATCGCTACTGACTTAAACCCCTCCGAAGGTCATATTTCTCGAACCGCCAACATTTAAATTACTGGTTCAATCCTAAACCACCGCACCATGCGATATCTGACGGTTGCATCTTCAATAGTATTTCACAATATCCCGCCATGAGGCAAATTGTAGCAGATTATAACACCGACAAACTTAAAGCGTTCAATTAGGACAACGACACCCCCATGTAGAGGAGAACTCCGCCACACTTGCAATTACCATGATTCATTACTTCCACCAGTCCACATCTGACCATCCTTAGTTCGATTGGCTTTCCCCTGCCGGGAATAAAATACGGAATCCCTTGATTACACACTGAGTAAACTTCCCTTCAATTCATTCACTGCCCCGACACGTGGGCAGACACCCTACCATCACAACAACACTGCGGAATAATCGCTCATAGCACTACGACAACCTGTGCCTAGCCTCAAGGCTCTTAGAAGTTCTGTTACTGAGCTGAAACAATATATCCTTCCATAATGCGACTATAATAGTCCAACCAACTATACCGGGAGATCATCCCGCACCACATTTGTAGTGCCATTGCAATCCTTCAATTTTCGATTTATAACAAGCGCTCGCGTCGCGTAAGATTGAGTGGAAAGGAATCAAGGCATAAGTCTCAAAGGAATCGAACCGCACGATAAGGAAATCAAGAAGGGAAGTACTCCTAACAGTCATGCAACCTCCCGAGGATAAGTACAGACGTCTCCGTACCGATCCGCGAGACTCTACTAGACTTGCTCATGACTCGTGAGACCGACGGGAACCTAGTGCTCTGATACCATGTTGTCACGACCCAAAATCCACTAAGGGTCGTGGTGGCGCCGGACACCTCTGTCAGGCCAGCCTAACTAAATTATCAATTAAATCCTCTTTTAATACTTTTGAAAATCTCAGGTTTTTTCCTCCCATTTTTCATAAATAAAAGATCAATACTTGAATTCAAATTTAAATAATAACAATTAGTACACATCTTTCGAAAACCATCCCCAGAACCCGATGTCACAAGTGCATGAGCATCTACTGATAAGGATATAAAATACAGTACAACATCCGCCCGGAATACAATGGACAGAAAGGAAATACAATTTACTAGGAAGGGACTTTAAAAGCTGCGGGCCGCCTTGCATACTCCAACTCACTTAGTCCCCGAATCGTCCATGCTGCTATGCCCAGTAGGCCGCTAAAGTAACATAAACCTGTGCAACAAAAATGCACAGAAGTGTAGTATGAGTACGTAATCAACGTGTACTCAGCGAGTATCCCGTCTAATCTCGAAGAAGTAGAGACGAGATGGTCGACTTTGACTCTTACTAGAGGTCAATTAACAATATACTAAAATGTGAGGAAATCATGGATTTTATAGCAGTTCTAATTCATAAAGCGAGGAGACAGGTAAACACCTTTAACAAATAATAAAGGATTTTCAAGGCTTACTTTTCATCATCTTACCAATTTATGTTGAGCCATGAGAGGCAATATCAACATTTAAATTCTCGGAAAACAATGTATATGTCATGCGTAAATCATGCCGAGGTCGACGGCCCGCTCCAACAGAAATGTAAACTGTGCACTGCCGAGGGTCGAGCGGCACGAACCATAGATGCATCTATTTAATCTTCCGAGGCGTTCGGCCCGTTCCATAAGTAAACACATACCCTGCTTGCGAATCATTCATGCGACGCAGGTACACATAGGGATACATGCTCAATCAGTCAATTAAGAACTTAACGGGGAATATTTATCCAAATAAAACCAATTCTCCTTTAACAAATTTAAATGAAGTTTAATCCTTTTAGAAATTCACTTACTAATTCAATGTGATTTAAGCGATTCAAGCTATCAATGGGTTCATAAACAATCCAAGTATAACATGCTTTTGGGTCCTAACTACCCGGGTAATAGCATAATAGTAGCTACGCACGGACTCTCGTCACCTCGTGCGTACGTAGCCCCCGCAAATAGGAGCACATAATCAATTATTTCACCTATGGGGACAATTCCCTCTTACAAGGTTAGAAAGGAGACTCACCTCGCTCCGAAGACTCATAACCGGCATTCTACATTCTTGCGAAGCTCGAACCAACGCACAATGCACCAAAACTAGCCAATTAACGACAAGCTAATGAGAATATGCTCAAATACTTGTTAACAATTCAGATTATACAAATTCCCAACTCCGCTTAGTAAAATGACCAAAATGCCCTCGGGCCCACGTGCCCGGAATCCAAAAATTTTCGAAGATAAAGTTTACCCATGGCTTCACTAGCTCAAATATAATATTTACTCCTAATTCCATGCTCAAATTCGTGGATAAATTCCAAGATTATCATTTTCTAGGTTTTCTACCAAACCTCAATTTTTATACAAATTTTCATGCCCAAATACTTACAAACTTGATGTATTCAACTCAAAAATAGGTGGGAATAACTTACCTTAGCATAACAGACAAAAATCCCACGTTGAAGCTCTCCAAAAATCGCCCCAAGCCATGAAAAGTGAGAGGAATGAACTCCAAATCACGATTTTAACACAAGCCTTCTGTCCAGCATTTTCCGTATCTGCGGCTCCCAGACCGCTTCTGAGGTCCCGCAGATGCGGTCCAAATACCGCTTCTGCGGCTCCCCTCAACTTCCCCTCTTCGCTTCTGCGGCTCGACCTCCGCAGGTGCGGTCCCGCATCTGCGGACAAATGACCGCATCTGCGGTCCCCTCTCCTCAGGTCCAAATCCGCTTCTGCGGCATCTTCCTCGCTTCTGCGGGGCCGCTTCTGCGGTCCCATTTCCGCAGAAGCAGAAATACCAGCAACCAACAAAACCTCAGTTTTTCCAAATATCCCTTTTCGATCCGTTAACCACCCGGAATCCACCCGAGGCCCCCGGGACCCCAACCAATCACACCAACCAGTCCCAAAACACATTACGAACTTGCTCGCGGCCTAAAATCACATCAAACAACACGAAAATCACGGATTACACCCCAATTCAATCTTTATGAACTTTGAACTTTCCAACTTCTATTTCCGATGTTCAAACCTATCAAATCACGTCCGATTGACCTCAAATTTTGCGCACAAGTCATGTTCGACATTACGGACCTACTCCAACTTTCGGAATCGGAATCCGACCTCGATATCAAAAAGTTAAACTCTCGGTCAAACTTCTCAAAAACCTTCAAATTTCTATCTTTAGCCAAATGGCTCCAAAATGACCTACGGACCTCCGAATTCACTTTCGATCGCACTCTCAACTCCAGAATCACCATCCGGAGCTATTCCCAGACTCGGAATCCCAAACGGACATCGATAACACTGAAATGCACTTCAAGCCAAACTTAAGAAATTTCTTCCAAAAATGCTAACTTCCACAATAGGCGCCAAAATGCTCCCGAGTTATCAAAAACCCAATCCAGGCATATGCCCAAGTCCGAAATCATCATACGAACCTGCTGGAACTTTCAAATCCCGATTTCGAGGTCGTTTAATCAAAATTCCAATCCTAGTTCATTCTTTCAACTTTAAGCTTTCGAAATGAGGATTCTCTTCCCAAATCAACTCCGAACTTCCCGGAATTCAATTCCGACCACGCGTACAAGTCATAATACCAGTAATGAAACTGTTCATGGCCTCTGACTGCTGAACGGAGCGCTAGGACTCAAAACGACCGGTCGGGTTGTTACAAATTATAACTTGCAGCTCTTGAACTTAGGTAATGACAGGCTTGCTGTCTACCATCTTATAGTCCAAAAACTTGGCTGCAACAAACTTCTTCAAACCGGCATCCTCGGTTTTATACTTCTTTTCCAACGCATCCCATAGTTCTTTAGAAGTTTCTATATTACTATAGACGTTGTAAAGATCATCCTCCAGCCCGCTAAGAATGTAATTCATGCACAAGAAATCTGAGTGCTCCATGCCTCAGTGACAATAAAACGTTCATTATTACGAGTTGATTCTTGCAGAACCGGAACGTCCTCCTTGATGAACTTCTGTAGACTCAAAGTAGTCAAATAGAAGAACATCTTCTGTTGCCAACGTTTGAAATCAATCTCGAAAAATTTTCCGGGCTTTTTCGCACAGAACGACTGCAAGTAGCAACATTGCTCCTAGAGCCAATCACGAGCGTTACTGTTTATCACGACCCAAAATTCACTAGTCGCGATGGCACCTAACCCGAACCGCTAGGTAAGACTACTAACAGTCAATACAATAAATGAGATTTATAGGAAAACAGTGAAGAATTTTCTCAACATTTATATATTAACCCAAGGACTGGTAGTATGAATCGTGAGCTTCTATGACTTGGAATTTACAAAGCTGGTACAAATAATTACACGATCTGTTTGAAAGTTACATAAACAGATTAGCAAAATCTAAAGCTACCAAGGACAAGTGGCAGCTATATCCGAAATACACAAACATCTTCAGAGTCTGCTCCCGACATCACCAGCAGCTCCGCTCCAAAATCTGCACGCAAGGTGCAGAAGTGTAGAATGAGTACAACCGATCTCATGTACCCAGTAAGTATCTTGTCTAACCTCGTCGAAATAGTGATGAGGCTTTTTAGCTAAAAGATACTCACTGATAAAACCTGTACCATAAACTAGCAATAGAACTATACTACGATATAACAGAAAAGAGTATACGAAATGAATATACAAAGCAATAACTGAGTACTAGAAGAGATTACAATATAACATTTTCCAATATCTCGACCAATCTTTTCCTTAGAGCGAAAATCAATAAACCACGAAAGTCACTCCATAACTTTCATAGCGTGAGGAATGTACTCAGATATCAAGTCAATTCCTCGGCAACACCCTTCGTGCAGTTATCTTATCCTCACCAAATATGTGTATAACAATACCAACCGAATGGCAGAAAATGCTGATAATAGTAATGACAAAGCAGGAATAAGCAAGTAGCAATAATGAACGAAGATATACATATGGGCAACAGTAATAGACTAGGCGGAAGGCATAGGAGTAATGGCAGCAATTAGGAAAAAGGAACATAAACTTCAACTAACTAGCATGGTGGAGGCCTAGATATAGATATAACAAATAAGAAGGGAACACATGATCTTTATAAGTTAACAAGTAGAGGCATGAATGACTAACATGGTAGAAGGCTTATACTAAAGTGCACAAAATAGATATGACATGGATGTAATTGTGACAGCAGGAAGTAGGCATGGTATTTGCAAGTTAAGCAAGTAGAAGGCATGGGCAACACAACAACAATTGAGATAGAGAACAAGGACAAGACAATTACGACAAGTCACATAAGAACCATAAGTACGACAATAACAGCTCAAGGTAAAGACATGAACGTATTTCCAAGAAAACGATATCACGGCATAATGCATGTCCCTCGTCCTCACCTGCACGGAACAACCCTTTGTGACATAAAATCGTGATAATATAAATGCAATGGCATGGCATCACCCTTCCTACTTTTACTCTCAAATGAAATGGCATGGAATCACCCTTCGTACTTTACACTTCTCTTCGAATGATAAAATATATGAAATGGCACAGCATCACCCTTCGTGCTTTACACTCTCCCTAACATGATATTACATATATAATGGCACGGCATCACCCTTCATGCTTTACACTCTCCTGACATAATAATGTACATACAATGGCACGGCATCACCCTTCGTGCTTTACACTCTTCCTTACCAAGCATATGTATATCAATGACAAACAAGGTAGGAAGCATAAATAATGTCAAGGGGAGTGTTTAAATGAATATTCCAAATGAACCCCAATCACAACTTTCAAGCCAACAATAGTTCAATAAATCCTCAAGAACCTTATTATTCAAGTATTTCAACAAATCTCAAGAATGATCTACAATAGGAGTATAGAGTCTAATATCTCAAGAATATCGGCCATATCAACGTATTAATGATTAAGCATAATGATGACCGAATTAAATAAAACAATGTTTCTCATAATTCCATCAAATTTTAATCAAGTTATAATAAACTAAATCTTGGTTTCTAACTTTTAATTCTATAATCTTAGCATCTATGAGTCAAGTAAGACATGAAGCAAGAAGCTCATGTAATTCTACAAGGCACAATTCATAGCATAATCTACCCCCGAGCGTGATTAACCCTGGCACATGCATATATGCTTGTCACCTCAATATGTATCACCCCCGCATGTAGCAAATAATGTCAAATAGTAGGAAAAATTCTCTCAACAAAGTTAGGCAAGACACCTACCTCAATTTGGCTAACTTAATACTCAATTTAGCTTTTTCCTTCACAAATTCACCTATGCTCGGCTCAATCTATCCAAAGACGACTTAAATACATCACACAATGCAAGAGAAAACAATTTCAATTAATAAAGTTGTGATCTTTATACAATTTCTAAAAAGTCAACAAAAGTCAATCTCGGACCCGCCTGGTCAAAACCCGGGTCCAAGGGTAGATCTTGACTACCCATAGCCCCACAAGTTCATATACGTGTTTTAATTCCAAATTCGAGTCCAGTTGGACTCTCAAATACCAAATTTTTATTTTAAACTTAGACAAAATCCCCAAAAATTTCCTTAGATTCTCAAGAATTTGATGTTAAATCTAATGTATAATCCTAAAATATAATTGAAAATTGATTAGAGGTACTTACCCAATGGTTTGGTATGAAAATCCCTCCACAAAATTGCCTCCCGTCGAGCTAAGGTTCAAAATATAACAAAATGAAGCTAAGTCTCGGAATTACCCAACTATATGTAGGCTGCAGATGTCGCATTTGCGACATGGGGTTCACAAATGCGAACCCCACAAAAGTGAACAATTCGTTGCAAAAGAGAACCAGGAGACTTCCTCATAAGGTCGCATTTGCGACCCAATTGTTCGCAAATTCGAAGACAGCTGCCTCGCAAAAGCGGTAGGAATCCTCGCAAAAGCGAACAACCACTCTTTGCAAATGCGAGGGATTTCTTCGCAAATGCAAATTTCTCCCCGGCAGCCCAGTTTCGCAAATGTGAGGGCCATTCGCAATTGCGATAGTCGCATTTACGAAAAAAACATCGCAGTGCAATGCCACTAGTACCAGCACTCAAAAATCATAAAAATTATTCCGAAACCAATCCGAAACTTACCCGAGCCCCCGAGGCTCCTAACCAACCACCCACACCAGTCCAAAAATACAATAATAACTCGCTCGCGCGATCAAAACATCAATATAGCCTCAAAAGCACAAATCGGACGCCAAAACGCATGAAGATCACAATAAACTTCAAGAACTTCTAGAATCGCAACCAAGCGTCTGAACCATATCAAATCAACTCCAAATGACGTTAAATTTTGCAGGCAAGTTCCATATGACATATCGAAGCTATTCTAATTCCCATAACTACAATCCGAATCTGATATCCTCAAAGTCGTCTTCCGGTCAAACTTATGAACTTTCCAAACCTTCAAATTTCCAACTTTCGCCAATTAGTGCCGAATCCTTCTAGAAATATCCAAATACAAATCCGGGCATAAGCCCAAGTCCAAAATCGCCATCCGGAACGAATGGAACCATCAAAACTCCAATCCGAGGTAAAATGCTAACAAGTCAAACTTGGTTAACTCTTCCAACTTAAAGCCCAATCTTAAATTTCATTTTTCCAAATCGATTCCGAATAACTTGTAAACCAAAATCGACGATTCACACAAATAATAATACATCATGCAGGGATACTCGTGCCCTCAAACTATTGAGCGGTGTGCAAATGCTCAAAACGGCCAGTCGGGTCGTTACACTGATTTTGCTATTTCTGTTAACAATAAAACTGAAACAAAATTAATTAACAGTGAAGTATTTAAAATCTTCAAATTGAATAACCTTAAGAGAAACAGTTTAATTACCACGATGAAGATTTTATTTCTTCAAACCAAATACAGAATGAGTAGAAACCACAAAGATTGTAATCTCGTAATGTCAACCAAGGAGTAGAAAATTTGATGATTTTCAAATTGAGAGTAAAAATTACTAGGATTTAGTCTCCCACAAATAGACTATAAGATGAATACAGAAAAATAAATTATGTTCCTTAAGCTTGTTAGTAATATTCGAAAATATATTCAAAAATAAAAAATGCTATAAAAGCAGAAATGCAGAAGAACGGAATTTTTTCGAGCCCATTGAATTCACAGTGTTCCCTTAAGGAACTTAATACCCTCCTAAAACCCGAGTTTTAGGATTATTTCCTCCAAGGATAGAACGGATTACCCTCACTAGTGTAGCGGTACTTCAAACCCTAGTGACAACAAACGCAAAGAACAGTAGTAAATCACACTTACTGCTCTTTTTTCCGTTAAAACAATGCAAAAAGAAGAAGGAGAAATCAGAATTTTCGTAAGGAAAATCTGAGGGAGAGTTCATGTATTTATAGCCAAAACAAAAATTTTGGGTTATACTGAAGAGTTACAACTCTTCATATAAGGTTGCAACTCAAAATGGTTGTTTTATAATATAGCCATTTTTGCAAACCGCCAAATTCAATTATAACGGGAAAATTAAAATGGAGGAAAATTGAATTACCGTTAGACTAACGGTATAATTTTGATAAATTAATATTGCATTAATATTAACAAATAAATTTGGTCCAAAAATTTAATCATCCAAATCCGAAGCCGAAGTCGAGCCGAGTGACAATCGCGCGTGGCTTGCCTTCTTCTCAACTCTTTATGAGCTAGAAGAAGTGAAATTGTATATATACCCATCAAAAGTCTTTTCCTTCTCCAATATGGGACAATTTCCCTTTGTCAGGAAGGGAAAATCAAAATTTTACTTTTCCCTCCATTTTCTATTCACCCTCTTTTAAGCTCTAAGAAGCTTAAACCCAACAGGTTCTTCTTATTTTTCGTTTAAGTTTTGATTAGTAGAAATACCTGATATTTATCTAGGTGAAAAGTAGCAGAAATTTAGTATACATAATAATCGGTATGTACCGAGCTGGCCCAAACACTATTTTTATAAAATAATAAAATAAAATACAAGTTAGAAGTGAAATTTTGAATTGAGAATTGAGATGAATCAATAGGTCGGGAAACTAATTTGATAAATTGATAAGGAAGAACCCTTAATTTGATGCATGCCCGCAGCAATCGAAAAAGTCCAACTACACACCTAAACAATTAAAACTTTCCAACTATACCCACTATTAGTGCGAGAGGGACATATTTGGACCGCTTTAATTGTTCAAATGTATATTTGAGACTGTGGGGGCTTTTATGAGCCGATAGGTTAAAGAAATCAAATTGAATAAGTTATTAAACTATGGGCATTTTTGGCCCTTCTCCGATTTCTTTTTTTTAATTTTTTGCTAAAAAGGCTTTTATTAAAACATAACTAGTGCGTTACAGGGGTTGGAACTGAGCAGAAAGTTACAATTTCGATTACATCAGTAGCTAAAAGCGATAAAGCAAAATAAGGTGGATTTTTAAAAAGGATAACATCAGTAGGTTGGGAATTCTTGATTGTCTTCCCTTGTTTGGCTAATACATCCCCCACAGCATTGCATTCCCTATATGTGTGTTGGATCTGGGTCACCTGGTGATCTTGGAGCATCGACCTGCATGCAAAAATGATATGTGAGTGTTTTAATGGAGCACTAGATAGGATGTGTAGCAGTACCTTAGAGTCCGTTTCCACTTGTAAAGGTCGAAAATTGTGAGCATTTGCTATTTGTAGCCCGTGGTATAAGGCTAGCAGTTCAGCCTGGAGAATATCGGTATGTCTCAGTGGTTTGGTAAAACCATACACCCAAGCACCAGAGGTATTACGAAAACTCCAGCAGCCCCCCCCCCCCCCCCATATGGTTATCCTTGTCAAAAGCCCCATCAATATTTAACTTATAGTAACCTTGGGGTGGGGGTTGCCATTTGATTGGAATTGTAGTAGTTAGCGTGTGTTTTTGTGTAATTGCGTTAGCTAGGTAATAATATTGGGTTGCCTGGTTGTATACATTGAGAGAATTAACGTTCGCATGTGTGTGATTGAATAAATTATTATTACGGTTGATCCAAATGTGCCAGAATGTAATTGGAACTAGGATATGTGAGGGACCTGTATTAGGGGATGAGGTTGTTGGAAGGCAGAGTTGTTTGATCCAATTTAGAGTGATTTGTGAGGGAAGAGGGATATTTAAATAATGCCATATGTTGGAAACAGTGGTGCAATGGAAAAATATATGAAGAATATCTTTATGTGCTTGTCGGCATACTGGGCATGTGAGATCATTAGCAAGATTTTGATTAGAGAGAAATGTAAGGTTTGGTAGTTTGTGTTGTAGCATGAGCCATAGGAAGTGTTTAATTTTGTTGGTAGCATGTATCTTCCATATCCAAGTGAGTGGAGAATGATGTTGTTCCTTATGTGGAGGAGTTGTTATTAAGGCATAAGAAGTTGAGGTAGAGAAAGCCCCAGTAGAGGAGGGATGCCAAAAGAATTGGTCGGTATCTCTTAATGCCGGGCTCAACAAATTTTGGTGAATAAGTGAGAATAGAGATTATGGTATGTCAAAGGAAAGTGATTGGAGATTCCACAAGCCATGTCGGATTATTGAGCTTAGTGGAAGGTTTTCCTCATTGTGATTAAGTGGACCATGAATTAGATAGCGTAAAGGTTGGTGTATAGGTAGCCAGTAGTCAGACCAAAGTTGAATTTGAATTCGAATGGCTATATTCCAACCTAGTTCTTGTTTGAAAGAAGGGTAATCTTTTGCCATGCTTTTCTAAATGTAGGAAGCAGAGTTTATTTTTGGAAGTTGGAATTGAGGGTGCGGTTGTCACGACCCGAAACCCGCACTAGTCGCGATGGCGCCTCTTGCGAAGACAAGGCCAGCCAATAGAACAACAACGCCTCTTTCAAAATTATTAAACATAAATGAATAGATAAATACAACTTAATGACAATAATAATCGATATTTACAACCCAACACAGCCCGACCGGGGTGTCACAAGTCACGAGCATCTAAAGAAGTCTGGACACGACTACAGGGCAAATAATACACATAATAAAATTTAGAATCAAAAGACGAAGTCCGGTGCCGCGAACGCCGGCGGTCACCTTGCTCAGCTACGATAACAAAATCCTCAATCAGCTCTAACCCGCTACCGGGTAACAAATACCTGCAACTGCACGCGAGGTGCAGGGAGTAAAGTGAGTACTCCAACTCAGTGAGCAATAAAAGTAAATAATAACTGAGCAGCAAGAAATCACGTAAGGCACTCCATCATGCTATATAGAACAGTGCAACCCTTTGAGAAAAACAGTAAAACCGTGAAATCCTTTAGAAAATATCTGGGCTCAGTTAAAACCTCTTTTTTAAAAATGTCTTCCTCAACAGTTAAGCAAATGAATGCGAAACAGATAGTGCAAGTCAGCACATAAGTCAGCCCCTCGGGCACAGCACTCCATTAACAAATAATACCAGGGTATCAGGTGAACAGTGCAAGAAGTAGCATGGACGCCAATGGAATGAGAGTGCTGAATGTCATGACACGTAATACAACCAGGAACCAATGCATGAGTGCAATGCAATGCATATGACCGCTGCGGCGTGCAGCCCGATCCATCCATATTTAACATCGACGGCGCTTACTGGGGGTGTGTACAGACTCCGGAGGGGCTCCTACAGCCCAAGCGCAATAATCAAGCCATCTCGTGACATCAACCAGGCCCTCGGCCTCAATATCAATACAGTACCACTGCGGCACGCAGCCCGAGCCAACCATACATCCAGAAATCACTATAACACTGCTGCGGCGCGCAGCCCGATCCATGCTCAGTCCAGAAATGCACATAAGCCACTTGGCAATATTAAAATAACAGTTCTCAGCTCAAAACGTCAATAAAATGTTGTTTAAGCTTTCAAATCTTAGAAAAAATGGTTGAGTTTGCAAAACAGTATTAAAACCCTGGACCGAGATCAAATAATATGCAAGTAATGCGAAAACAGTGACATCAATCCCTGAAGGATTCACATAGTTGGCACGAAGCCCAAACATGGCAATCAGCCCAAATTATGATGATAACAAGTAGTTTCAGTCAAATACGCGGTAAAAATCAACAACCGGGACAGACCAAGTCACAATCCCCAACGGTGCTCTACCCCACGCTCACATCCGGCGTGCAAGTCACCTTAATACAGCACTATGATGTGCAAATCCAGGGTTTCAAACCCTCAGGATATCATTTACAAGTATTACTCACCTCAAACCGGTGAAATCTCTAGCTCGCGATGCCTTTGCCCCTCAAACCAGCCTCCACGCGCGTCGAATCTATCCAAAATCAGAGCGAATACATCACAATATGCTAAGGGAACAATACCCAATCGAAAACAATCGAAAAATAGCAAAATCTCGAAACTAGCAAAACCCGAGCCCCGGGCCCACTTCTCGAAAAATCAGAAAATTCACATCGATGGATTTCTCATCTCGCCACGAGTCTATACATATCAAATTTACCAAAATCCGAGCTCAAATGTTCCCTCAAATACCAAATTTAAATCTCAAAATCCCAAGCCCTAGTTCATCAATTTTAGGCTTAATTCCATGAATTTCTAGGTTAATTTCACATAATAATTACGTTTTTAACTCATAAAACTTACCTCCAGTCAATCTTAGTCGAAACCCTCTTCAATTGCTCCCAAAAAGCTCTCAAGATGTTCAACAATGGAGGAAAAATACCCTTAGCTCGCGGATGAAATGTTATCTTAAAACCTTCTCTGACCAGCACTTTTCGCTTATGCGATCCCGTCCCCGCTTATGCGGGACCGCATCTGCGACATTTATACCGCTTCTGCGGTTCTCCACTTAAAGGCCTCGACCGCTCCTGCGGCCCATAAATCGCACCAGCGGGACCGCTTCTGCGGCCCAAACATCCGCTTCTGCGAAAAACCAAATTCGAGTCCAAAACCGCTTCTGCAGTTCCCCAATCGCATAAGCGATACCGCTTCTGCGGTCCATATTCCGCAGAAGCGAAAACATACAAGAAGCAGCAGACTTAGCAACATGAAAAATCCCAAAACTCTCCATTAACCATCCGAACTCATCCCGAGGCCCCCGGGACCTCAACCAAAAATACCAATACGTCCTAAAACATTATTCAAACTTGTTCCAATCATAAAATCACCACGATTAACACTAAAACCATCAAATCACATCAAATCCAAGCCTAAGTTCTTCAAAAACTTCCTAAACACGCATTCGATCAAAAACCCAATCAAACGACGTCCGAATGACCTGAAACTTTGCACACACATCACAAATCACATAACGAAGCTATATCAACTCTCGGAATTCCATTTCGACCCTCGGATCAAAATCTCACCTATCAACCGGAATTCGCCAAATTCTAACTTGCCAATTCAAGTTTAATTCTACACCGGACCTCTAAAATCAATTCCGATCGCACTCCTTAGTCACAAATCATCCCCCGAAGCTAACCGAATCACCAGAAATCACATCCGAGCCCTCTAACTCAATAGTCAACATCCGGTTGACTTTTCCAAAACAAACCTTCCTTGAAGAGACTAAGTGTCTCATTTTCATCCAGAATCAATCCAAATCAACTCATTCACACAAGACTCGTATAATAACACATAAGGAAACTGAAAATGGGGAAGACGGGGCGGTAACTCACGTGACGACGGGTCGGGTCGTCACATCCTCCCCAACTTAAACAAACACTCGTCCTCGAGCGTACCCAGAGTTGTACTAGAAGCCAGCCAATAGCTGAATGACCTTACCAAGCATACACCCGGGGTGATCCCACGTCACCCTATCTCGCATAGGTCCGATAATACAACATAGCTGAAATCTCACAATCCATCTAGACCATAAACCGTTGAACCACATTGCACTTTCCGAAATCATACACAATATCAGAACCTCACGTCTATATTCAGAATAAACCCGAACCAACTCTAATAACCCATACCTGCAACCTCAGGTGAGACCATCCGATATACCACATAATCCAAACACTCGAAACGATAACCTCTACTCACAGCAGTTGCCCATAATAACCAAATATCGATAGAAAACCTCTTATTAGCTAAAGTCTTATTCCAACACTTTAATATACTGCCAACGATAAATAAAACACGCGATAAACCGTAACCATTTCTCAGATCAACCATTCATGAAGCCACGTCCCTTTTGACTAATACCACAACAGATTTCCGGGCCGAACCTCGATATTATCCTTCTAACAAGCTGAGATCAAATCTGTTCGTATTCATTAATGACTCCAACGATCACCTCGAATCCAACACACCACTCTGGTGATATGACACCTCAACTCAGGCCTAAGCCACAACTTGCATAATACACGTACCAATAAGAAACGTTCCGAATATACTCAAATCCTAAAAATGACTCAAACGAAAGAGCTGTACCTCAAGCTCATCAATACCATCACCACACAAGGCTGAGACCCCGTCTCATATCATAGAGATAGAATACCTGAATCTACCTCGAAAGGCCATAACTCCACGTAGCCTTGCTACAATGCGCGACCCTATCCAATATTGTTACACATGAAACACCTCAAGTCGCTATGCTCAAAACCGACAGCCACGCATAATTTGATGTCTGAAACCAAAGCAATTCATTACACACACGGTGAAACAAATAACATACATCACGCAACCCGATAGGTCATAGCCAATACTCTATTTACCGATCAACACTCAATTACTCTTCCCTCTTGACTTTCTCTATGAACCCCAATAGAACCGCACCACATGTGCCCATATCCAAAAAATCATAACGCCTCGCAGCACAGAAAAGCCACTCATAGATCTCCCCAGATCACTAACAAGTTCAATAACGATCGAATCAACCTATCCCTCAACAATACAATTCGGGGCCAACCAAGCTAACTCAAGCTAAGCACGTATCCAATCAGCCTACCAACAAACTCTTTACCAAGAAGCCTGAGGCTGCTCCTTCCACTACTATAACTCCTGCCGGAGTCGTACGATACGGTGCCCGGCACCAAATAAATACCGAAATCCACAATCTCGCCCGGCAACATGCCCGGCCACAAGAAACGCATCCGAAAAAGTCCCTCAATACCGGAACTGAACCAATGGTAGAAACCTCTGCACTGACATCCGCCACGAAGGCCCAATTAAGAAAAACAATCCTTCCCAGCCGTCCGCTGGTCTTTGGAATACAAACTACTCTGCTAGAACATGATCCGATGCACCTCGCCATGCAACCTGTGGCATTTTCCGATATAGCCCATAGCACAATAGTCTAGAATAACCCAAACACTAAGACAACCAGTCTACACCCCAATATCATATCCAAAAATCTAATATACCAAGCAAAGAAAGATCCACTCGGGCCTCCAAATCCCAACAGCCGCTAAACGGTACCAATACACACGATCCGCAACCACTACATAGGCTGTACCTGAGAACTCCCAGTCTCCAACTCCATATAGCACACGAATCACTGTACCTGATCCCAAGTTCAGCAGTATGAATACATGTTACACCTCAAGTACCCAATCATTCCACGAAAGATATTCTAAAATTCCCCTGTGCCATCAACAAACTCAGATATCAGCAATCGATCTAGCAAGAAAGCACCGCAATACTAGCGTAGTATCATCAGTCTAATCACATTACCCTTTTTCCGAGACATTTACTCTCGTCAAATCACTTCCGATTAGCAGTACCATTTCCTTGATTACCTGAGGCTACCCGTTGCCTAAGAGTCTTATGAACTCCTTTTCAGAACTGAACTGTAACTTACCTTATCAAGAACTTCCGCTGATTCCATTTGGAAGAAAATAATCACACATCCCACGCTTCGCATGCCCGTAGAAAGATATATACATCTCCAAACCATGGTAAAACCCAACAAGAACTCTCTCCCAATTCCATTTGCATAAGCTAAACTGCCAGGACTGAAACCTTCTACCCCAAACCAAGCTAAGCAAGCTGTCAGGACTCAAAAGTTTTGCTGCACAATACCTGTAAGGCTCATTATCTCGAACACATACGAAGAATTAATCATACCTTCACCATAGCGACTCAGTCTACTATCAACCTATTCCATTTATCAAATTTCCCATCTGATTCATCATCAACTTGATATTCCCCCTTGCTGTAGCACCACAATACCTCAACCCAGGTTTAACACACGAGACTCGAACATAAGACCACACTGTCTAAGACCCATAAGCCACTGAATACTCTCTCAGATGTTCCCAGAAGTACCACATTCCAGAATACTTTACTTGAAGAACTTCCTGCGAATCTGAATTCGTCACCATTACTTTCCAGATACCGATACATAGGATCCCATAATCAACATAAAAATACCACAAGCCTTGACCCTTTTCCAATGAAAACACAGTCTCTACCCACATACACAACCTTAAGACACCTGATTGCTACATGTAGAACCTTGAACACATTACAACCATTCTCGAGAGTCATTTACTCCTTATTCGAACTGCAATTTACCTGATCAAACGGACATAACCACCCGTGCCTCATTAGCACTCTGACGCCGCAGGATATGATCTCATTCCAATACAAACAAACTCCTTCCTTCTCTATACACTGAGCATTCTTTATCAACAACAGCTCAAGACATCCTATTAGTTTCACACATCTACGAAGCACCATATAACCTTTGTCAAAAATTTTGCTTCACTCGTGCCATCCTCGGCTCGATTTCTACAACCAGGACTGATCCGCCAGCATACCTCGAAACAGAACCAACATAGCACATAACTGTGCGATCAGCTAATCAACAGCAACCTCCCCAACTCGGCTCGAAGCCATATGTCAGGACACACTCAATAACCCATAATACTTTTACTCTAATGATTCCACAGTATCATAGTGAGATTAAACTCAAATCATCCACTAGTTTGTGAAAACACAGATCATCTAGTACTGTAATCCTCTGCAAACCTCGCATTCATTCCCACATCAGTTGAGTCTACTCTCTTAAGCTACCCGAATTCTCAAATTTCAACACGTACCCTTCATTTACACTTGAGATCTTCTAACATACACATAAGGATCATACCACTTAAGAACACTCCGCAGGAGATAACCCACCTGCTCCACCTCAATTTAGTACTTCAGCATACCTTCCACTATCATATGCGTTACACAGTCATTAGTCTTCCTGAGTCTGAACTCATACCGCCACAAGTAATGCACTTCACTTTCCAACTAGGAGACACGAAAATATTCTTCACGCGCCCATATTCGTGCTACACATCAAATCACAATAGGAAACAAACACTCAACAGTTCGTCTATTATCCAGCAAACTTCTTCGTCACTACCAAGTCAAATAACTACATCTCGCAATACTAACATACTCATCACATGAATACCCAACCGCCATTTCGGCTAATAGGAACAATACCGAACATATAAGTTCAAAACACTTGCTCACACAATCAGCACCTCAGTGCTCAAGCCATAGGCAAGATCCGGCCCCAAGTCCTCCAGACTGGCCCAGCATCAAACTCACGGAGATTACATCTCGCCCCTTGATCGGGGAATCACAAACCATCCAGGCACATATAATACTGACCGCTCGCGTGCGCATACAATCGCGTGGAAGGAATTTCAAGAATTTCTTTTCAAGCTGAATCAAGGACGCACGATAAGAATTCAAGAATGTGAAGTTTTCCTAAAGGTTCTGCAGCCTCTCAAGGATAAATACAGACGTCTCCGTACCGATCCACGAGACTTCTACTAAACCTGCTCATGACTCGTGAGACCTAGTAACCTAGGCTCTGATACCAACTTGTCACGACCCGACACCCGCACTAGTCGTGATTGCGCCTCTCGCGAAGACAAGGCCAGCCAACAGAACAACAACGCCTCTTTCAAAATTATTAAACATAAATGAATAAATAATACAACTTAATGACAATAATAATCGATATTTACAACCCAACACAGCCCGACCGGGGTGTCACAAGTCACGAGTATCTAGAGAAGTCTGGACACGACTACAGGGCCAATAATACACAGAATAAAATTTAGAATCAAAAGATGAAGTCTGGTGCCGTGAACGCCGGCGGTCACCTTGCTCAGCTACGATAATAAAATCCTCAATCAGCTCTAACCCGCTACCGAGTAACAAATACCTGCAACTGCACGCGAGGTGCAGGGAGTAAAGTGAGTACTCCAACTCAGTGAGCAATAAAAGTAAATAATAACTGAGCAGCAAGAAATCACGTAAGGCACTCCATCATGCTATATAGAATAGTGCAACCCTTTGAGAAAAACAGTAAAACTGTGAAATCCTTTAGAAAATATCTGGGCTCAGTTAAAACCTCTTATTTAAAAATATCTTCCTCAACAGTTAAGCAAATGAATGCGAAACAGATAGTGCAAGTCAGCACATAAGTCAGCCCCTCGGGCATAGCACTCCATTAACAAATAACACCAGAGTATCAGGTGAACAGTGCAAGAAGTAGCATGGATGCCAATGAAATGAGAGTGCTGAATGTCATGACATGTAATACAACCAGGAACCAATGCATGAGTGCAATGCAATGCATATGACCGTTGCGGCGTGCAGCCCGATCCATCCATATTTAACGTCGACGGCGCCCACTAGGGGTGTGTACAGACTCCGGAGGGGCTCCTACAGCCCAAGCGCAATATCAAGCCATCTCGTGGCATCAACCAGGCCCTCGGCCTCAATATCAATACAGTACCACTGCGGCGCGCAGCCCGAGCCAACCATACATCCAGAAATCACTATAACACTGCTGCGGCGCGCAGCCCGATCCATGCTCAGTCCAGAAATGCACATAAGCCACTTGGCAGTATTAAAATAACAGTTCCCAGCTCAAAATGTCAATAAAATGTTGTATAAGCTTTCAAATCTTAGAAAAAATGGTTGAGTTTGCAAAACAGTATTAAAACCCTGGACCGAGATCAAATAATATGCAAGTAATGCGAAAATAGTGACATCAATCCCTGAAGGATTCACATAGCTGGCACGAAGCCCAAACATGGCAATCAGCCCAAATTATGATGATAACAAGTAGTTTCAGTCAAATACGCGGTAAAAATCAACAACCGGGACGGACCAAGTCACAATCCCCAACGGTGCTCTACCCCACGCTCACATCCGGCGTGCAAGTCACCTTAATACAGCACTATGATGTGCAAATCCGGGGTTTCAAACCCTCAGGATATCATTTACAAGTATTACTCACCTCGAACCGGTGAAATCTCTAGCTCGCGACGCCTTTGCCCCTCAAACTGGCCTCCACACACGTCGAATCTATCCAAAATCAGAGCGAATACATCACAATATGATAAAGGAACAATACCCAATCAAAAATAATCGAAAAATTGCAAAATCTCGAAACTAGCAAAACTCGAGCCCCGGGCCCACTTCTCGAAAAATCAGAAAATTCACATCAATGGATTCCTCATCTCGCCACGAGTCTATACATATCAAATTTACCAAAATCCGAGCTCAAATGCTCCCTCAAATCCCAAATTTAAATCTCAAAATCCCAAGCCCTAGTTCATCAATTTTAGGCTTAATTCCATGAATTTCTAGGTTAATTTCACATAATAATTACGTTTTTAACTCATAAAACTTACCTCCAGTCAATCTATACCCAGTTTTTGGGTCACCATTTAACTTATATCCGCTTTGCAAGAAAATTGCAAGCGTACCCACTTTTCGGGTAACTTCAAATATACGGGCTGAAGTAGCAAAAATTTATGTATAAAGTTTGAACTTCAGAATTTTTCGCCTGAAGTGTAGCATTATCAAAGCAAAACTTTAGATATTTTTGCCCGAAGTTTGGCCTGACTTGCAAAGGCAATCACGCAAACTTTAGTTCATAAGCAAGGAAAAACTTCAGTTCAATTGTGTATGTCTGAAGTTTGAACTTCAGAATTTTTTGCCTGAAGTGTAGCCTTATCAAAGCAAAACTTCAGATATTTTTGCCTGAAGTTTGGCCTGACTTGCAAAGACAATCAAGCAAACTTTAGTTCATAGCAAAGACAAACTTCAGTTCAATTGTGTATGTCTGAAGTGTGAACTTGAAAACTTTTTTTTTCCTGAAGTGTGGCCTTATTAAAACAAAACTTCAAAATAAGGCTCAATTTGAAGACAGGCTAATCGACGAAACGGGCTATAATTCCATCATCAAAACAAGTTAATTTGGAAGCTGGAATGGTTAAAGGGAACAAACTTGGTTGAAAACACAATATGCTTATCTTGCAATTGCAGCCATGGTCAAAAGTTTCAAGATTTGCAAAAATGGACTTACCAACAAGGAAAGTTCAGAAATATATGTATGTAGATAAAAGATACGGAGGTGAGCCATTATTTTTACTAAGAAACGTAAATTCTGAGAACGAAGATGACGGTATTATTCTTGTATTTTGCCATGAACTAAGAGATACAGTTCACCGTGAACTCTCAAGATCCTAAACTGGGAAAAAGAAATAATGGGTTTGGTCAAATCCTAAACTGAACTGCTCTCAGCCTCATCAGAAAAGAAGAGGAGGAAGAAAGGAACGCATAGGTCAGGAGGAAGAAGAGGAGGCGTCCAAAGTTGTTAAAATTAGAGTATAGGCTTAATAATTTTAAAAATATGGGTATAGATTAAATGGGGCGACCCAATAATGCGCCCCATGCAATTTTTACAGACTGTTCATGCTGGAGCCCAAGTTATAATTAAGTTTTAGTTTCAGCTCAATTAGTTCAGTTCGACCGCTCCTGACTAGACCCGCTACCTCCACCAGCACAATTCTATTTAGTTGACTAGATTCATTTTTATTACGCTGTAACACCTGTAAATCTATATATCTTTATAAAGTAGGGATTGGCCAGCCGATGTGGCATCCCTCTATAGCCAGCTTTCATATTTATCTTTTTTTTTTTTTTTTGAATTCTTTCGGTTATTTTACTCCTTCAATTCATTTATTTTTATTAGCCCACTACTCAAAACAATAAAGGAGATTTGGAATGGCATGGCATCTAGGTCCAACAAATGGCATAAAAATAAGCCCATCAAAATTATTTTCCTAAAAATAGCAAAAAAAATTTAAAACTCTCTCTCTCTTCTCTCATAGCAACCACCATCCTATAAATTAGGTTCCATTTCCTTCAGTAGTATCGGAAAAAACTCTCAAATATTTTTACATTATTTTTCTAATTTTTTTATTTGTATATCCAAATATATATAACAAAATAATAATTATTTTATATGTATATCATAGTGTATAACATAATAATAATGTGTATATCAAAAAAATATATTAAAATTTTATTTTCCTTCTTTGTATAAGACATTTCAGATTGAAAACTCAAGTTCAAGACAACTCCACATGTGTATCCCCTGTTATATCCCGTGTATATCTCTATGTACATCAGTCATATCTCATGTATATCATGTGTACCTGTGTATATCCATAAAAATATGTGCTTTATATACGATATGCAATGTCATATACACGGGCGTCCATAAAAAATTATGTTGTACAAATGATATATAAAGTGATATACACAAACGTCCTTCAAAACCTGTGTGTGATATACACAGATGTACACGATATACAATGTGATATATACATGTCACAGTTGAATTTTTAGGTCTGATTTTTTTACCTGAAATCCGTCTAAATCACTTCTAATCATGCTCAAATTACGTATCTAGCATCATTTAGGTATTTTCAATCAATTTCAATCACACGCACTCGTTTAATCCAACCAAAAAAAAAAAGAGAGAAGAAGAACAAAGTTGAAATGTATTTTTTCTCTCTTAGTTTTTGCTTCTGATTTTCTCTGATATGAGATCAACCATACATTTTCATCCCACTGATTGTTTTGAATAATTTGCAAGAATTTTTTTCTAAACTATGAGAGCGAAAGAGAAGAAGAAGAGATAGAAGAAGAAATACAAAGAGAGAAAAGGGGAGGGAAGCAGTCAACAAGAAGAGAAGGTGGGGGGAGCAGACGGTTTGGAGTCAATTGTTTGAGAGATAATATATAAGATATTAGTTTTTTAGGATTTGACTATATAATGCCAATTGTTTAGGGCTATCATTGCCAAACCTAAAATAAGGCTAAAAAATTGTCAATTCCTGTTATGTGTTGTCAGCTGGTGCCATTTTCTCATTAATAAATACTACTTAATAGCCCAAAACATTAAGCCCAATAGCCGTTTAGTTTTGCCCTTTGACAATAAAAGTCCACATAACACACCCCACATTCTGAGCGAGTCTTCTCTTTGTTTAACCAAAAAATTCTCGATCAAAGTTTATATTTAGAAGAAAACGGGTTACTGATAACCAGGTTTTACTTCATTTTCTCAATGATATTTAAAGAAAATTTACAAAAAAAAATAAGGAACAAATTGATGGACAAATTATAAAATCAAGGCTGAGAAGTAGAAAAGTAAAGAATATATTTCAATAGTACTTGGGATCCTTCCTTACAAATAAAATTATGTATCCTTATATAGGAGTGTACAATCATAACGGTTTTCTCACATAATTTTGGTTTATTATAGGCATTAGTTATATTGATTTTCCATTACCATAGATAGCCGTAACTGGCGTCTTTATTGCTATAAATGCCCTATTACTATTCTGATTCACCTTCCTTATTTACTTCATGTTCATATATCTTCCCTTCTTTTTGATCTTTATTCATTCCGCCCACGCCTCTTCTTTGACAACCGTTAGGCCCGGTTCTCTTCTTTGAACTGTCCCATGGGTGTTTCTCCCGTGCCTTCCTCTCTCAATTAATAGAATTAATTGAGAATGCCACTTGTCGCTATATTACCCATCCACGTGTCATGCTTTGTCAGCATACTAACATTACACGTGTAATGCCCTTTTTTCACCAATACAGATAGTCCCCCCACTTTCTGAATATTCTCTACTGAATATTCGGGAAGTGGAAAGATTTTATGGTGGGAATTCTCTGCCGCCGTTCTTCGAATATACTCATGTCCTCTTCAGAACTGATGCGACGTACACATCTATTAATGCCCATGCAACGTGGCCTCTGTCGATTGGTTCTACAGTTTCTCAGTGCTTTTTAGGGTTTTTCCGCGGCCGTGTCAGTCACGAAGTGACGGTTCCATTATGACGCTTCATAATGACCAATTTTAACAATGGTCATGTTTCCTTATAAATACTCCACTCTTTTTGGATTACTTGAAGTCTTTCCTTTTCCATATCCACCACCTTCCTCTTGCTTTTCATTTTTCTGCGTCTTTCTTCTGTTTCTCTTTGAACAGTCATGTCTTCCCCAGAACCCCGTAAGGTTGTGATTGTTGACGAGTTTGCTCCTTCTAATTCTCCCACTAAAAGTAGGAGGGGTGGTATGCTTCGTAGGCTTGGCTCAATATCCAACCGTGGTTCCCCTTCTCAGAGTAGTGCTTCTAAGCCATCTTCCTCTAGACCTAGGGCTCCTTTTAACCCCTAAGTCTTCTTCTAGGAATAGAGATTCAACTGATCTTGCGCGTGAACCCACAATTTTAGAGATAGTTCCTCAAGAATTTTCTTTTGTTACTGATCGTGAATCCATAAGAAACCAAGTTTCTTCCATGGCCTCCCTTAATCCTGTTGACCTTTACCCGAGTTTGATTACTACTGATCTTCTTTCCCTCGTCCGAAGAGAGTGTTACTAGGAACAAGATTTCCCAGTTTTTGTTCCTGGTGCCAACCAGAGAATTACTTCCTACCATACTGGTTTTTCTTTTGTCTATACCTACCCCTTCACTTTAGGGTTCAAACCCCCTATTGATCCAGTAATCCTTGAATTCTGCCGTTATTTCAACGTGTGTCTTGGCCGAATTAGCCCCATAGCATGGAGGCTGTTGCATGCCTTCGTTATTTGGCAAAACTGGTTTCCGTGCCTTTTACCTTTCGGCACTTTCTTCACTTATACTCCTCCAAGTTGTTTCGTGAAGGTGTCTTTACTCTCGTGGCTATAAGTAAGAGAGTTTTGGTTAGTCCTAAAGATGATCGAGACAGTGGCTGGTATGCTCGTTTTGTTTTTATCACGACCCAAATCGATGGGCCGCGATGGGCACCCGGTACTTACTCAATCGAGTACCAACATAACATATCTTTCTTATTACATCATCATGGGTAAGTGGGCCAGAAGGGGTGTTATGACATCACCAGAGTAAACATGAGGGAATACCCGACATAGAACGACCCAACCTGATATAGAAACTCATACCTGTGACATACTATAAGGCCAACGTGATACTTTATATACTCAAAACATAGGCCGACAAGGCCATACAAGTATCCGTATACACGACATCTGTCTACAAGCCTCTAAGAGTACATAAATATTATAAAGGTCAGGACAGGCCCGCCGTACCAATCAATACATGTACTAATCATACTGACTAACTAAGCAACTTCGGAGCAATGTAGCACACCAACACCTTCCACTGAGTTGATAGCCTACTTGGAGGACTCTTAACCTGTCTATCAGAACCTGCGGGCATGAAACACAGCGTCCCTAGAAAAAAGGGACGTCAGTACGAATAATGTACCGAGTATGTAAGGCACATAAATAAGTATATAAAAGACATAAAATAAACATGGAGTAAATGACTCAACCTGTAAGTCTGGATAACTCTGTAAATCATGAAATACTTATAGTGTCATGCATATGCGTATGAATGTCATGTCGTGCATAGGTACATGTGTTCATAACATCATCAAGCCTTTGAGGGCATCCCATCATATCATCTCGGCCACTGTGGGCAAAATCATCAATGCATACCAGCTTATCAGGTGGTGGTGCGTATATAACGCCGTAACCTTTTTCCATATTCCATATATATATATATATATATATATATATATATATATATACGCGTATATAACGCCATCTGATCAAGGGTTAATATATACGTATAAATGAATGCAATGCATGATAAGTACGTCATTAAAATCTCTCGGAGTGTCATAAGACCATTATGCCTATGAGTAATATCATGATGTAAACTTTTTCAACTTACGTATTTTTCTGAGACCCATGAACAGAAGATGTAATAATAAGACACATGGGAATTCAAGAACATAGGCACCTCTAATACTTCTATGAATAGAGTCATTTATGGAAGTTGTGCATTTTCTCGTTTCGTTTGTGTCGTATAGATCATGCCAAAAGGAAAGAAGGGATAGCCTTAACATACCTGAGCCGATTCTCTTGACAATCCCGGTAACACACATCTTTTGTGATAAACACGTAACGACGGATTGAAGTAGGGAAAAATCCGTATGATATTCTTGAGAAAGATTGCACTGTACTCCTTAAAATTGTAAAATCTAACGCTATATAGTATAAAATGGTCTTCGTATAAAATAAATTGAAACACTACGTTGCTATTGCAATTTATGAACCTTGTTGAAGCTTTCTTTCCATATAAGCACCTCCCTTAAGTGATTTAGAGAGCTCTTTTATCCTAGTGGGTGTGGGCCCCACTTAGGAGATGACTTGGTCACAAAACATCTCTAAATAAGCCACTTGTTACATGAGTTAAGACTCATTATTTGGCTTGGATCAAGGCCTCCTTGGGATTCCACGTTGGGGGGGTTACACTTATCCAAAAATTATAATTAATTAGCTAATCTTCCACCCAAAATTATTAATTACCCAATTATTCACATAATTAAAAAGTATCTCAACTTACTTAATATACTACTCACTTTTAACACACTTTATGTACCCTATTATTATGTCATGTGGTACCTTGTATGGCACTAGTCCATAAATACGGTGTATTATAGCTTGGACCGTATTTTATTCCAAAATGTCAAACTTTGACGAAACTTATTTTCTTCGATTCGCTTACCCTCTCACCTTCACGAATTTACTTATAACTTATGTGAAATAGCATAATGCTTATAATCTCATTCCCGAACTTATGTCGATTAACCTACAACGAAACTTTAACATTCGAAAATGAGGGATATAACATCTCATTTCCTAGAATTCATCAATTTACTTATGGCGTACTTTCACGTACAAAAATATGGGGTGTAACAGTTTCTGCTCCTACTAGTGGGTTAGTGGGCGAAGAAAACATGTCTTTCCCCGAGAAATGGAACTTTGCACGTAAGCTTTTTCTCTTTTGTTTTTGAAATATCTCAAAAGATTTCGTTATAATAAAATACCCAACTTTTCAGCATCCATGAAAGTTTATGATGAAATTCCCAACTTCTGTGCTTGGGTAGAAAAGATGTTGATAGCTGCACCTATGGAGAAGAGGTCCTAGAAATACATTTCTCAAAAATTTGTTTAGAAAGTGAAGACGCACAACGGTAATTTTTACCTTTATTGTTTCTTCCTTTCTCTCTCTTGTTCATTCCAGATTTTCACATCTTTCCCTCTTTTTTTTATTAGGGTTTTCCATTCGTGGTATTAGTCCCGCGTTTGTTCCCTCAACCAGGCCTTCCATGAGTCTTTCTCAGGAAAGAATTTTAAGTGCTTCTTCTTCAAAAAGGAAAACTGATAGAGCTCGTGGCTCTGAGGGTGAATAAGAGACAGAGGAGGTTCTTTAGTGCCAAGACCTCGAGTCAGGAGACGCGTAATTTCTGATGATGAAGCTACTCCTTCTGATGACCCACCAACAAGTTCAGTCCCTTTTTTAGACTTTTGGATGATCCAGAGAGTGCTCCTTTAATGGTTTCTGATGATGATGTTGTTACCACTCCCCCAGGTTCTGTTGATAGATTGTTTGCTCATGGCTTCGAGGGTGATGAAGCTTCTGGGCCATTTTCCGAGGAATTGCCTCTTGCTACCCTTCCAGCTTCGGTTTCCATTACCCCTCTTGTGTCTTTGCCTGTTGCTTCTCCTACTGTTCCTCCCGTGGCTGCGTCCACTTTGTCTGCTATTCCCGTGGCTGCTTCCCACGCAGAGACCGGACCCTCTAGCAATAGGATGATAATGAAAAGAGTTGTTGTTAAAGTTCTTGAAGGTGGCAGTTTACTAAAGAAATTGGGTCAAGATGATGTGTGGTTAAAGCCCTTGATTGGACCCGTAGAGAAGAAGAAGTTAGAAAGCCATAGCTCACTGACTTGGATGAATGATATCGTTCATTCTTCTTTGAAGGTACAGTCTTAATTATACTTCCTTTCTTTACTCTTTATTATTCACAAATCTTCCTGCTTTTTCGTAGATCAACTTGATTGGCACAGAGCTTATGAAAAGAAAGTAGCAAGTTGTAGACTTCCGCACTGAGGCTGACAATTGGAAGGGACAATTCAAAGGTCTACAACCGGAGAAAGAAGTTCTGGCGAAAGAAAAGAATGCTTTGGAGCAACAAATGAAGGTGGTTGCTGCTGAATTAGCAGTTGAAAAGGCTTCTTTTAGCCAAGTTGGAAAGGACAAGGATATACTTGAATCCTCTTTTGCTGAACAACTTTCTAAGGCAACTGCAGAGATAAGGGGTTTGGAGGAACTCCTTAATCAAAAAGAGGTTTATGCAGGAGAATTAATTCAAACACTTACTCAAGCTCAAGAAGATCTCCGTACTTCTATTGATAAGATTAGTTCATGGAAAGTCCTCTCGCTCCTTTGAAGACAGCTTATGATGCCTCTGAAGCAGAAAAAGAAGAGCTGAGAGCTGAAATTGACCAATGGGAGAAGGACTATGAGATTCTCGAGGACAAACTGTCATTGGACATGAGCTGGGCTTTTTCAAACACTCGCCTTGAGACTCTAATGGAACCAACTAGGAGGGTTTTGACCTTAATGCATAGATTGTTAAAGCTAAAGAAGCAATTGATAAAACTCAGCAACGTCAAAAATTTTCTTCACCTGAAGATGAAGGTCCCGAGGGTGATGGAAATGGACTTGTTCCTAGTGAAGCTAATGTTCAAGCCACTTCTTCTCAAGTTAATCCTTCTTCTCTCATTAATGATATTCCCACAGACGATGCCTCTTAGTTTTTTCTTGCTTTCATATTTGTTCAACATTTGGGAAGTTTATTTTGTTTTTTAGAAGGCTGTTTTTGGTTACCCCTATCTTGTTTTGGGGTTTATTGACAAACAAGTACCTCTATTTTCTCCAAAGTTTAATATATGTGTTTCGATTACTTTTACCGTTTATTTTGCTCTTTGATATTTGAGCTTTTATTTTGCTCTTTGATATTTGAGCTTGCATTTAAAAATGCTTTAATAATCCGTGATTTTGATAAACACAAATTTTTATAAAAAAGGGCCCTTTATATAAGTGACACTGATGAAGATGATGTCTCATCTTTATATTGGTGTAAATATATGAAAGACGAAATAGACAAAAAGGAAAAAATTTGAAGAAGTTCATGCTTTAAACTTTCAAATAAATTTCGTATATGATTTTCTCGATTATTCGTACAATACTTTCACAATTGCTTTCTATGTAGCAGATTTTCAGATACAAAATTGGGTTTATTATCCCGTGACTAAATTTTGTCCTTTAACCTAAAAACTCGTAGGAACTTGGAACGTATCTTGTATCCTTCTTGCGAGTTTACACCTTCTCAAGGTTGCTTCAAGGTTTTTGATTCGGGCTTGATTTTTGGTTCTTTTACTTCTTTATCTATATATATAGTCCCCCCCCCCCCCCCAATGTTAGAACTTTGAAGTATGAAATCTCGAACACTGGATTGCTCCTTCTTTTTAGTCCATTCCTTGAAAAGGAAAATACATATGGGACTCAGAGATTTATGTTTAGATGTTGACTGCTTAACCTTTTTTTTCATCAGAAAGGTTATAACTTAGACCGGGAATAATTCAGTATTCCGCGTGTCTTTCTGGTCTAATATCATCATTTTGTACGAGTTAGATTTTTGCCTATCATCTAAAATTGTTAGTAAAATTCAAAAGAACAAAATAGAATTATATCTGAGTGATACCTGACCATGGGTACTTCCTTTGTCTAGAAGTAATACTTCTTCAAATGAGCAGTGTTCCAATTCGATGGTAGTATGCTTCCATCCATGGTCTCCAACTCATATGCTCCCTTTCCAGCAATGCCTAGAACCCTATAAGGGCCTTCTCAAGTTGGACTTAACTTCCCCGAGTTAGCCGTTTTCGTTGATCAAAACACCTTTTGAGGATGAAGTCCCCAATCTTGAAGTACCTCTGATTTGCTTTCCTGTTGTAATATCGCTCAATCATCTGTTTTTTCGCCGTCATCCTTATTAGCGATGCTTCTTTCCTTTCTTCTAATAAATCCAAATACGTTTGCATTTCTTCTTCATTTGATTCCTCAGTAGCATGTGTGTATCTCGTACTTAGTTCACCTATTTCTATTGGAATTAGAGTTTCTGTGCCATAGACGAGTA
This sequence comes from Nicotiana attenuata, assembly GCF_001879085.1. Taxonomy (NCBI): domain Eukaryota; kingdom Viridiplantae; phylum Streptophyta; class Magnoliopsida; order Solanales; family Solanaceae; genus Nicotiana; species Nicotiana attenuata. The sequence goes on from NC_031998.1 coordinate 5,171,699, forward strand.
AAAATGGAGTCTTGCCCGTACTTGTTTCTGCTGTTGTTCGATAAGCCCATAGTACTCCTGGTAACACTTCTGGCCACTTGCCTTTTGATTCTTCTAGTCTTTTCTTCAAATTATTAATAATAACTTTGTTTCGTGACTCAGCTTGCCCATTGGCTACGGGATGGTAAGGCGCAGATGTAATCCCTTTAATCTGCCAACTTTGAAAGAACTCAGTGATTTTCGTGCCTATGAATTGTGGGCCATTGTCACACACGATTTCTTTTGGAATTCCAAAACGATAGATAATGTTTCGCCAAATAAAGTCCCTGACTTCTTTTTCTCGCACCTGTTTGAAAGCTCCTGCTTCTACCCATTTTGAAAAATAATACATTTAAACTAACAAAATTCGTACCTTTCCTTTAGCTTAAGGTAACAGACCTACGATAACCATGCCCCACTTCATGAAGGGTCATGGCGAGATAACTGAATGTAACAATCTGTTGGCATGTTATTGGCGTATCGTTGACATTTATCGGACTTGGCTACAAAGTTTTCTGCTTCCTCCTCTATTTTTAGCCAATAGGATCCCGCTCTTATTAAAGTCTTCACCAATGATCTTCCCCCAATATGATTGCCGCAGTGCCCCTCATGTACTTCCCTCATCACATACTCTGCTTGTGAGGGACTAAGGCACCGTGCTAAAAGTCCACCGAACATCTTTCGGTATAAGTTTCCACGAACTAAACAATACCGGGCGGCTTTTTGGCGAAGTATCTGTGACTTGTTCTTGCCTTCGGGTAAGATTCCGTACTGCAAAATGTTGACAAACTCGTTCCTCCAATCCCAAGTTAAATTATTAAAATTTACCTCGCTCTTGTCTTGGTCAAGTGTCGAATGAAACAAATGTATCACAATAGCTTTTTCTGCATTTGTTATCTCCGTAACAGACACGAGATTGGCTAACGCATCTGCATCTACATTCTCTTCCCTGGGTATTTGAATAGCCTTCCACGATTGAAGTTGTCTGACTAATTCCCGTACCTTTTTCAAGTATTGTTGCATTCGTGCCTCTCTTGCGATGTAAGTCACCTGAATTTGGTTAACTACTAGCTGCAAGTCACTTTTGATTATAATCTGTTCTATGCCAAGTTCTTGTGCTAATTCCATACCTGCAATCACAGCTTCGTACTCTGCTTCATTATTAGTGATGGGATAACACTTTATTGCTTGTCTTATGACTTCTCTTGAAGGTGGAATTAAAATAATATCTAGACCCGCTCCTTTAACATTTGAGGAACCGTCAGTAAATAAAGTCCAAGTCCCGGATAAGATTCGATAAATACCTATAACTCCTTTTCTGCTTCAGGAACTAAATTCGTGCTGAAATCTGCTACGAAATCTGCTAAAACCTGTGATTTTATTGCAGTTCTGGGCTGGTATATGTCACGACCCAAAAATCACTAGTCATGATGGCACCTAACTCGACTTGCTAGGTAGGCCAACTAACAGAAAATACAATCCAAAAGAGATTATAGGAAAATAGTAAAGAATTAGCTGAACATTTACAAATTGATCCAAGAACTGGTAGTACAACTCATGAGCTTCTAAGACTTAGAATTTACAAAGCTGGTACAAATAATTACACGATCTGTTTGAAATTTACATAAAAAGATTACCAAAATCTAAGCTACCAAGGCCAAGTGGCAGCTATATCCGGACTGCACGAGCATCTTCAGAGTCAGCACCCGACATCAGCTCCGCTCCAAAAATCTATACATAATGTACAGAAGTATAGTATTAGTACAATCAACCCCATGTACTCTTAAGTATTTTGTCTAACCTCGTCGAAGTAGTGATGAGGCTTTTTTTTGTTAAAAGATACTTTCTAATAAAACCTGCACCGTAAATCAGCAGTAGAACTATACTACGATATAATAGAGATGAATACATGAAACGGATACATAAAATAATAACCGAGTGTTAACCGAGATCACAATCTGGCATTTTCAAATACCTCGACTAATCCTTTCCGTAGAATGAAGCCAATCAACCACAGCCATCAATTCTTAACTTTCTTAGCATGAGGAATGTACTCAGATATGAAGTCAATTGCACGGCAACACCCTTCGTGCTTTTATTTCACCCTCACCCAATTTACGTATAACAGAACCAACCGGAAGACAAAAACACCAATAATAGGAATTAAAAAGTAGGAAAATACACAAGTAGCTATAATGAACGAGGATATACATGCGGGCAACAGTAAAAGACTAGGCGGAAAGCATGTGAGTGATGACAGCAATTGGAAACAAGGGAAATCAACTTCAACTAACTAGCTAACGGAGGCCTAAGTACAGATATAACAAATAAGATGGAAGCACATGATCTTTACAAGTTAACAAGTAGAGGCATGAATGACAAGCATGGTGGAAGGCTTGTACCAAGTGCAACATAATAGATACGACATGAGTGTAATTTTAAAAGCAGGAAAATAAGCATGATATTTGCAAGTTAAACAAGCAGAAGATATGAGCGACACAACAGCGATTGATATAAAGATAAATGACACAACAATAGCAACAAGTCACATCAGATCTGAGATTGCGACAATAACCACTAAAGGTAAAGACATAAACATATACACGGGAAAATAGATATCACAACATAACGCATGTCCCTCGTCCTCGCTTGCACGGAAACACCCATTGTGCCATGACCTAACGATGATATAAAAGCATAACAGTATAGATAAAATGGCACGGCATCACCCTTCGTGCTTTACACTCTCATAACATGACACGGCATCACCATTCGTGCTTTACATTCACATAACATGGCACGCCATCACCATTCGTGCTTATACTCTCAATGATATGGAACGACATCACCCTTCGTGCTTTACACTCTCCCTCACATGATAATGTACAAACAATCTCACAGCATCACCCTTCGTACTTTACACTCTTACTTACCAAGCATATGTATATCAATGACAAATAAGGCAGGAAGCATAAATAACATCAAAGGGAGTGTTTTTAACGGATATTCCAAACAAATCTCAATCACAAATTTCCAAGCCAACAATGATTAAATAAACCCTCAAGAACTGTATTATTCAAATACTTCCACAAATCTCACAAATGATCCACAACACAAGTATAGAATCTAGTATCTCAAGTAGATCGGATGTAGCAATGTATTAATGACTACGCATAGGGATGACCAAATTAGACACATCAATGTATTCTCAGAATCCCATCAAATTTGATCAAGTTATAATAGGCTAAGTCGTGATTTCTAACATTTAATAATATGTTCTTAATTTCTAAAAGTCAAGTAAGGCACGAATCAAGAAGGTCACGTAGTTCTACAAGACATAATTATAACATAATCTACCCCCAAGCATGATTAACCTCGGCACATACATATACGCTCGTCACCTCATATATGTATCATCCCCGCATGTAGCAAACAATGTCAAATAGGAGGAAAAATTCCCTCAACAATGTTAGGCAAGACACTTACCTCGAACAAACCAATTACAATACCGAGCAAGCCAAGCAATGCTCAAAAATGCCATGACGCGCGTAGTGACCTCCGAACGGCTCAAAACTAGCCAAATGCACATCAAATAAAACCCAAGGAAACAATTCCAAATGATACGAGTACAACCATACTAGTTTTACTCAATTCCGACTCCAAATTGATATTCAAAACTCAAAAAATCATATTATGAAACTTTAGGCCAAAACCCCAAATTTCCTCTTTAAAACTCATCAACCAAAAGCTAAAATCGAAGATAGATTCATGGAATATAACCAAAACCGAGTAGAGAACACTTACCCGATTCCATATGGTGAAAATTGCCTAAAAAATTGTCCAATTCCGAGCTCCCCAACTCAAAATATGTTAAATGGATAAAACCCTCTGTTCTACCTCGTTTCGTGCACCAAATGATCTCGAAACTTGCTTTTGATGCCTCCAATGGATTCCTTGTGAAATTATAGTCAATTTAGGCTATTGAATTACTCCATTTGACCTTATATTAAAGGAGATATGTTGGTTTCACTATTTGGAAATACTGCAGATTTTTATATACGAAATCAGTGGCAATTTCATAATTAATCTGAAATATCTGGCAACCCAATTCTTAGTAAAATGACTATAAACTCCTCATACAATATTCAAATTCGATGAGTCTTTTTTCTCTAACTCCGTATTTACGATACGGATCTAATGTTTCAATAAAAACAAAAATTGGAGCTCATTTGGTTAATATAGTACATGTAACGACCCGACCGGTCGTTTTGAGCTTTTGCACCTTGATCGCCAGTTCCCGGGCATGACTTGCCCCGTGTTAGGCATTATGACTAATGTAGATCGTTGGTTTTGGTTTCAGGAAAATTGGGAATTAATTTGAAAGAACAGTTTCAGTTGAAAGCTTAAATTTGAAAGGTTTGACCAAGAGTTGACTTATTTGTATATGAGCTCGGATCAGAGTTTTTATGATTTGGTTAGCTTTGCTGGGTGATTTGTAACTTAGGAGCGTGATCGGAATTGATTTTGAAAGTCCGGTGTAGAATTAGGCTTGAATTGGCGAAGTTAGTATTTTGGCGATTTCCGGTTGATAGGTGAGATTTTGATCCGGGAATCGGAATGGAATTCCGAGAGTTAGTGTAGCTTCATTAGGTGATTTTGGATGTGTGTGCAAAATTTCAGATCATTCGGAGGTGTTTTGGTCGGGTTTTTGATCGAATGCGTGTTTCGGAAGTTTTAGAAGAGCTTAGGCTTGAATTCGATGTGAATTGATGATTTTAGTGTTGTTGGATGGGTTTATATGATTGGAACAAGTTTGAATAACGTTGTAGGATGCATTGGTATTTTTGGTTGAGGTCCCGGGGGCCTCGGGGTGAGACCGGATGGTTAAACGGAGAGTTTTGGAATTTTGCATGTTGCTAAGTCTGCTGCAACTGTGTTTTCGCTTCTGCGAAGCCTGGACCGCAGAAGCGGTCTCGCTTGTGCGAAGATTGGACTGCAGAAGTGGTGATGGGACCTGGGCGCTGATTCTGCAGCAGCGGTTGGGGAAGCCACTGCTGCGGGATTTAAGTCGCAGAAGCGGGTTTTTGGGTTATGGGAAATTCTGCATAAGCGGAAGACGACCGCAGAAGTGGAAGTCGCAGAAGCGACATTTTGACCGCAGAAGCGGTTTCTGCTGGACAGAAATATTTAATTCATCTTCGCGAATTTTTGGAAGAGTAACATATTTCACTTCGGACTTGGAGAGTTTTAGGGAGATTTTGAAGAGGGTTTCAAGGGCTTTGATCAGGTATGAACTCTTGGACTTAAAAACATGATTCTATGGTGTAAATACATGGATTAGAGCTGAAAATTTAAGAAATTAAAGGTCAAAAATGGTGGTTTAGGGCTTGAACCTAAGAGAGCTTAAACTAGGGATTTGAGGCGTCAAATGGACTCCGATTCTTGTGATTTTGATATGTATAGACTCGTGGCGAGATAAGGAATACGTTGGTGTAAGAATTTCTGAGTTTCGAGAAGTGGGCCCGGGGCTCGGGTTTTGCTAATTTCGAGATTCTTGATATTTTTCGATTGTTTTCGATTGGGTATTGTCTCCTTAGCATATTGTGACGTATTCGTTGTGGTTTTGATCAGATTCGACGCGCGAGGAGGTCGATTTGCGAGGCAAGGGCATAGCGAGCTAGGATTTTGGCCAGCTTGAGGTAAGTAATGATTGTAAATGCTGTTCTGAGGTTTGAAACCCCGGGTTTCACATCGTTGTGTTACTTGGAGGTGACTTACACGCTAGATAACGAGCGTGGGGTAGAGCACCGCTGGGGATTGTGACCTAGTCCTTTCCGATTGAGTACTTTAATGCGTATTTGATAGTTAATTGTTTGATGTCATTATATTTTAGGTTGTATGCCATGTTTGGGGCCTTGTGCCGACTTGTTGAGACCCTTAGGGGCATTTTTACTATCTATCCTCACTCTACTTATTTGAAAGCATATCCTCAGTCATGTTTTACCTATTTATTTCTCAAATCTGGCTTTATAACTATATTCTTAAAATGTGGAAATTGTTTTGGGCTGAGCTCCCTGTTTTACTGATGGTCCGAGCGATCGTGAGATGATGATTGAGATAGACCGAGAGTCTGATGGTGAGGTTAAGGACTGAGAGAGGCCGAGGGCCAGTTGTGAGGATTATATACCTATGGATCGGGCTGCACGCCGCAGCAATGTGTGTGTGTGTGTGTATATATATATATATATATGTGTGTGTGTGTGTGTGTGTGTGTGTGTGTGTGTGTATGGATCGGGCTGCACGCCGCAGCGATACATATATGGATCAGCCGCGCAGCAATATTGCGCTTGGGCTGTAGGAGCCCCTCCAGAGTCTGCACCCTCCACAGTGAGAGCGGGAACCCATATGGATCGGGCTGCACGTCGCAGCGATGGATGGGCTGCATGCCGCAGCGATATATGGATCGGGCTGCACGCTGCAGCGATATATGGATCGGGCTGCACGTCGAAGCGATATATGGATCGGGCTGCACGCCGCAGCGATATATGGATCGGGCTGCACGCCGCAGCGATATATGGATCGGGCTGCACGCCGCAGCGATATATGGATCGGGCTGCACGTCACAGCGATATATGTATCGGGTTGCACGCCGCAGCGATATATGGATCGGGCTGCACGCCGCAGCGGTTACTATATGGTACCTATTGAGCGTGAATGCTGAGTATGAGTTCTGATTGGTAAGAGTTGAGTCACGAGTGATAGAGAGGCTAGCCCGAGGGGCGATAATTATATACATGCATATGAGTGATGTTTGCCTGAAAGGCCTGTTTATGAACTTGTTGATTTCACTCCCCTTTTTAGTGAGTTTCTATCGAATATGTTGATTTATCGACTGTTTTCACTCTTCTTTATATTGAGCCTCTGTCGGAAAGTTGAACAAATATTTTAAAACAACCTTTATTTAAACTGGGTTTATGAGATGTTTAGAAATTAATCACTGATTTGACATTTGGTTATTTCCACCGAGATTTTCAAGTTGTGAAGCGTTTATGATTACTGTTTTTGCCCGAGGGGCTATTTTACGAACCATGCTTTGCCCGAGGGGCCAATTATGGCTTTTATCACTATTATTCTTTTAAATGGTATTGAACCCCTACTGAAACTGCTGGAAGGTATTTCAAAATGATTTTTTACTAAAAGTTGGATTTTAAAAGGGAAGGTTGACTCGTATTATGATTTGAAAGCCTGTTTTGTTTATTGAGCCTAACGTGAATGTGGATTCATTGTTTCCTACTGCTCAGTCTTTATTTACTCTTATTACTTGCTGGGTTGGAGTACTCACTTTACTCCCTGCACCTCGCGTGCAGATGCAGGTATTTGTTTTCCCCGGTTGCGGGTTTTGAGCTGATCGGAGGCTTAGTTATCGGAGTTTAGCAAGGTGACTGCTAGCGTTCGCAGCACCACTTTTCTTCCTTTTGTACATCGGTCCTATTTTGTATATTTCAAATTTTGTAGTTGTATTCGTACTTTAATAGATGCTCGTGACTTGTGACACCCCGGTTTGGGCTGTGTCGGGATAATTCTACTAATAATCTCTATGTTCTACAATTTATTGTTATTAAATCGTGTTCCATAATTGCTTAAATGTTGATTTACTACTTAAAAGAGGTGTCTTGTATTGGTCTGGCTGGCCTTGTCTTCACGAGAGGCGCCATCACGACCGGGTTTGGGAATTGGGTCGTGACAAGATGGTATCAGAGCCTAGGTTACTAGGTCTCACGAGTCATGAGCAAGTTTAGTAGAGTCTCGCAAATTGGTACGGAGATGTTTGTATTTATCCTCGAGAGGCTATAGAACCTTTAGGAAAACTTCACATTCTTGAATTCTTATCGTGCGTCCTTGATTCTGCTTGAAAAGAAACTCTTGAAATTCCTTCCACGCGTTTGTAGGCGCGCATGAGCGCTCAGTATTAGATGTGCCTTGACGGCTTGTGATTCCCTAATCGAGGGGCGAGATGTGCTCTCTGTGAGTTGATGTTGGGCCAGTCTGGAGGACTTGAGGCCGGACCTTTGCCTATGGCTTGAGCACCGAGGTGCTAATTGTGTGAGCAAGTGTTTTGAACTTATATGTTTGGTATTGTCCCTATTAGTGGAAGTGACGGCTGGATAGCTACGTGATGGGTATGCTGGTAATGCGAGATGTATCTATGTGACTTAGAAGTGACGAGGAAGGTCTGCTGGATGATAGAAGAACTATTAGGTGTTTGAATTCCATCGTGATTCGAGGTATAGACCGAGTTATGGGCGTGTGAAGAATCTTTTCATGTCTCCAGTCGAGAGTGAAGTAAATTTTATGTTGCGGTACGAGTTCAGATGCAGGAAGACTGAGAGGCTGTGTAATGTGTATGTCGGTGGAAGGTATACAGAAATGCTATATTGAAGCGAAGCAGGTGGGTTATCTCCTGCGAAGTGTCCTGAAGTGGTGCGATCCTTATGTGTATACTAGGAGATCTCTTGAGCAAGTGAAAAGTACGGGTTGAAATTTGGAATTTTGGGTCGCTTAAGAGAGTGGGCTTATCTGTTGCGGGAATGAATGCGAGAATTGCAGAAGAGTTACAGTAGGGGATGATCTGTGTTTTCACAACTTATAAATGATTTGAGTTCAATCTCACTATGTTATTGTGGCATCAATAGAGTAAAAGTGTTATGAGTTATTGAGGGTATTTTGATCTATGGCTTTGAGCCAAGTGGGGGAGTCTGCTATGAGTAGTTGATTGCACGGTTAGGTGCTATGTTTGTTCCAGTTTGGGGCATGCGAGTGAATTAGCTATGGCTAGAGAAAAGGAAATTTTTTGACAAAGGTTACATTATGCTTCATGGGGAAAGAGAATCACAGGATGTCTTAAGTTATTGTTGGTAAAGAATGCTCGGCGCATAGAGCAGGAAGTTGCGTGGTTATATTAGGACGAGGATTTCATTTTGCGGTATCGGAGTGCCGATGAGGCACGAGTGGTTCTGTTCGCTGGGTCAGGTAATTTGCAGTTTGAATAAGAGTGAGTGACTTTCGAGAATGGTTCTAATGTGTTCAAGATTCTGCAGGAAACAATCGGGTATTTTAAAGTTGCATGTGTGGTTGGAAACTGTGTTTTCATTAGAAGAGGTTGAGATTTGTGGTATTTCTATGTTAATTATGGGGTTCTATGCATCAGTATGAGGAAAGTAAAGGTAACGGGTTCGGATTCGCAGGAAGTTATTCAGATTAAAGTATTCGGGATCGTGATGTTTGGGGAATATTTGAGAGAGTATTCAGCAGCTTATGGGTACTAGTCAGTGTGGTCTTGTGCTTGGGTCTTGTGTAGTGAGCTTGGGATTGAGAGATTGTGGTACTACAGCAAGAGGGAGCATCAAGTTGAAAATGAATCAGAAGGAAATTCAGGTAGATGGAGTGGTTTGATAGTAGACCGAATCGGTATGGTAAGGATATGATCAATTCCTTGTATGTGTTCGAGGTAATGGGTACTTACAGGTATTTTTGCGACAATGCTCGTGGGCTTTGATGGCTTGCTTAGCTTGGTCTAGTTACAAGGATTCAGTCTTGGCAGTTTAATTGCGCAAACGGAATTGGGAGAGTTCTTGTTGATTTCTACCGTGGCTGGAGCGGTGCATTTGCTACGAATATGAGAGGTATGGGATGTGTAATGATTTTCTTCTAGATGGGATCAATGGGAGTTCTTGACTAGTTGAGTGCGTAGATGTCTGTGGCTCGGTAGGGAGATAAAAGTTTTTCAGTTATCCTTGAATGGGTGGTATATGTGGTATGTTATGGAGGATCGAGATTTGCGTGTATGAGGTTTCAGTTCAGTTCTGAAAGGAATGTTCATAACACTCTTAGGCAGCGGGTAGCCTCAGATGATTAAGGAAATGGTATTGTTATTTGGGAGTGATTTGACGAGAGTATAGGTTTCAGAAAAGGGGTAATGTGATTAAGTTGATAGCACTTCGGTAGTATTGCGGCACCTTCTTTTAGATCGATTGGTGATATTCAGGTTTGTTTGGGGGCACAGAGAAGTTTGAGTGTATCTAACGTGGAATGATTGGGTATTAGAGGTGCGGCATATATCCGGACGGCGTATCGGTTGTGTCCTATCGGGTTGCGTGGAGATATGACCTTTTGGGGTAGATTCATGTGTTCTATTTCTGCGATGCGAGATGGGGTCTCAACTCTGTGTTGTGATGGTACTGATGGACTTGAGGTACAACCCTTCCGTTTGGGTCATTTTCATGGTTTGAGGATATTCAGGCCATTTCTTATGGGTGCGCGAATTATGTAAATTGTGTCTTGGGCCTGTATTGATGTGTCATGTCACCAGAGAAGTATGTTGGATTCGAGGTGATCGTTGGGGTCATTAATGAGTACGAACGGATTTGATTTCAGCTTGTTGGAAGGATAATATTGAGGTTCGGCTCGGAAATCTACTGTGGCATTAGCCAAAAAGGAAGTGACTTCATGAATGGTTGACCTGAGAGATGGTTACGATTTATTGCTTTTTTCATTTATCATTAGCAGTATATTGAAGTGTTGGAATGAGACTTTAGCTCATAAGAGGTTTCCTATCGGTATTTGGTTGTTGTGGGCAGCCGCTGTGAATGGAAGTTATCGCGGCATGTGTTGAGTTATGAGGTATATCATATATTTGCACCTGAGGTTGCAGGCATGGGTTATTGCAGCTGGTTCGGGGCAATTCAGAGTGTAGGTGTGAGGTTTTGATCGTAATGATGATTTCAGAAGTGAAAGTGTGGTTCTATGGTTTATGGACTAGGATGGATTGTGAAATTTCAGCTATGTTGTGTTATCGGACCTATGTGAGATAGGGTGATGTGGGATCACCCCCGGGTATATGCATGGTAAGGTTATTCAGCAATTGGTTGGCTTTTAGAAAACAGCTCTGGGTACATTCGAGGACGAACGTGTGTTTAAGTGGGGGAGGATGTAACGACCCGACCGGTCGTTTTGAGCTTTTGCACCTTGATCGCCAGTTCCTGGGCATGACTTGCCCCGTGTTAGGCATTATGACTAATGTAGATCGTTGGTTTTGGTTTCAGGAAAATTGGGAATGAATTTGAAAGAACAGTTTCAGTTGAAAGCTTGAATTTGAAAGGTTTGACCAAGAGTTGACTTATTTGTATATGAGCTCGGATCGGAGTTTTTATAATTTGGTTGGCTTTGCTGGGTGATTTGTAACTTAGGAGCGTGATCGGAATTGGTTTTGGAAGTCCGGTGTAGAATTAGGCTTGAATTGGCGAAGTTAGTATTTTGGCAATTTCCGGTTGATAGGTGAGATTTTAATCCGGGAGTCGGAATGGAATTCTGAGAGTTGTTGTAGCTTCGTTAGGTGATTTTGGATGTGTGTGCAAAATTTCAGATCGTTCGGAGGTGTTTTGGTTGGGTTTTTGATCAAATGCGTGTTTCAGAAGTTTTAGAAAAGCTTATGCTTGAATTCGATGTGAATTGATGATTTTAGTGTTGTTGGATGGGTTTTTATGATTGGAACAAGTTTGAATAAAGTTGTAGGATGCTTTGGTATTTTTGGTTGAGGTCCCGGGGCCTCGGGGTGAGTTCGGATGGTTAAACGGAGAGTTTTGGAATTTTGCATGTTGCTAAGTCTGCTGCAACTGGTGTTTTCGCTTCTGCGAAGCCTGGACCGCAGAAGCGGTCTCGCTTGTGCGAAGATTGGACCGCAGAAGCGGTGATGGGACCTGGGCGCTGATTCCGCAGCAGCGGTTGGGGAAGCCGCATCTGCGTAGCCGCAGCTGCGGGATTTAAGTCGCAGAAGCGGGTTTTTGGATTATGGGAAATTCCGCAGAAGCGGAAGGAGAACGCAGAAGCGGAAGTCGCAGAAGCGACATTTTGACCGCAGAAGCGGTTTCTGCTGGACAGAAATATTTAATTCATCTTCATGAATTTTTGGAAGAGTAACATATTTCACTTCGGACTTGGAGAGTTTTTGGGCGATTTTGAAGAGGGTTTCAAGGGCTTTGATCAGGTATGAACTCTTGGACTTAAAAACATGATTCTATGGTGTAAATACATGGATTAGAGCTAAAAACTTAAGAAATTAAAGGTCAAAAATGGTGGTTTAGGGCTTGAACCTAAGAGAGCTTAAACTAGGAATTTGAGGGGTCAAATGGACTCCGATTCTTGTGATTTTGATATGTATAGACTCGTGG